>NC_056745.1:1198037295-1198059795 GCF_019279795.1 Protopterus annectens
ACTAAACCCTATTCTCTGCTTAAGCTGTGGTACTGTCCCACAAGTGAGAGTACTGCAACATGAGAATAGGACATAGATTAGTTGCATAAAAATCTTACCATAACCATAGATGTCCTTCTCTTCCTTGTTGCAGTATTCTTTCCCTTCCTCCTTCCCCCAGAAGACTTTTTACCTATCTGGATGGAATCTTTCAGCTACCCTTAGACTGTTGTTTGACTGAGCATTCAGTTCTGAGGTCTGTGCATGCGGACGTCACATTTATGGCCCACGGTTTGGTTTATGGTCCCCACGTGTGATGTCCCACGTACCTTGCAGCAGCCGGGCTTAAGCTTTGGTATACAAGCCAGACATTTAGGTCACCTGAAGAGGATATCCCACAAGTGGGAATCCTGCAACATGGAAGAGAAGGACAGCTATAGTTATGGTAAGATTTTACACAACTAATCTTTCTCCTTTATATTTTTTGTATGGCAACTCTGTACGAATAACAACTTTTATCATAATTATTTCTTTGCAGATGTTCTTCGTTTTTCACTGTTGCAGTCATCACATTTGGGTTATCTGCTTGCAGGTAGCCCTCAGTCGGCCTGATTATCAAAGTCTTGAGTCCTGCGTCGGTTGCTGTCTCATCTTCCATGACATCAGGTAGTCAGGGGTATAAAGCACACAGCTGATGCCATTACATCAGTCTTTCTTGCCGTGCAGTGCCCGAAGCAGAAGCAGTTCGCAAGTGCCAGTCGGTCGACTCCTGACATTTTCGTTTTCAAGTTTCTTATCCGAAGTCTTCAGCTAAGCTAAGTACCCCATTGGGGATCCTTTTTCTTGCTCTAAACTGATGTCAGTAAAAGTTAACAATTGTATTTCTTGTGGAAAGCAAATGCCTCATAAAGATTTTCATTCGTACTGCATTCCTTGCTTAGGCCCAGACCACGACATACCTCGCTGTCGGTTTTGTGCCTTATTCAAACATCAAACTATTCGTCGTCGGTTCATTTTCGCATCTAAATATTTTGGTACTCTGTTCAATTATCCAGAAATGGCTTCGGTAAGCCACCCGACTACCGAAATTCTGAAAAAATGCAAAGATAAAGACAGACAGACTGCATAGGTCCAAAGCTGCCAACGACGCTTCTCCTAAGCTAGTCACCAGTTCTCTGGTACTCAGTGAGGCGCTTTCGCAGCCCCTGATACCCGCTACTTCAGATTCCCAGGCCTCTACTGAGACCTATTCGGAGTCCGGTATGCCGCAAGATACTTCTTCGACTGTGGAGCCTGCGGATGTCTCTAGCTTGGATGGGTCCGGAGCCGCTGTGCAGGCACTGGCTTCTGAGGCTGTATTTAGGCCTAATGACTTGCATATAAACCAATGCCATCTTCTTCTTCATGGCCTAAAACTCGATCCATGCCTAAAGAAAGACCCCCAGACCGCATGGTCAGGCCCCTATGCCTAAAAAGCAAATGATAAGAATGGCTGAAGACCTTATTACTCTAGTCAGGGGAAGCCACCCTTCTCCCCCTAAGAGAACTAGGACTGATTTTCCTTCTGATTCTTCTGATCAGGATTCTGTAATTTGTTTTCTGTGATGACCAGGAGTTACCCTCATCTACCTATGAGGATTCTGATGCAGAGGACTCCATTCCCTCTGCTTCCTCTCCAGAGGGATTTCTCTTTTGGTGAAACCTTGCATACTCTTAGGGAGCATTTCCACTGGGAAATCCAGGATTACTCAGACTCCAAAAAGAGGCTTAGGGAATTGTTACTCCTACCTCAGCACAGGCCTTTAGCTATACCTCCTGTACTGGATATTGTAGATAATGACTTCTCGGAATCTAGCCTTGCCCCTGACACTTTTATCTCCTGTTCCCAGAAAACCTGATGGGTATTACAGGGTTTCTGACTCTCACAAGTTCCTCTTTAAGAATCCTACTGCGGATTCTGAGACCATTTCACAGGGACCCAAAGGCATTAAGGCTACTACTGCCAAAAAACCCTACCTCCTTTGGTAGAGATTCCAGGGTCCTGGATAGATGGGGTAAGAAGGTATACACTTCTGCAACTTTGGCCATTAGGGCCTTAAACTTCCAATTTCATATGCTAAAGTATCAGCAGCATATTATTGGATTGCTTAAACAAAAAAATGATGTTGATTCCAGACTGTGCTGAAAATAAAGAATGACAGGATTTAATGCATTCTGCTGAACAAGTTGGAAAACATACTTTGCAATGTGGTTTTGATTCATTAGAGGCATCTTGCAGGGCTGCTGTCACTGAGTCTGTACTTAGAAGGCTTGCTTGGCTTAAGGAGCAATCTTTGCCAGATCATGTTAAAGCTAAATTACTGGATGCTCCCTTAAACCAAGACCACCTGTTTGGCAATAAAGCAGAAGTAGTACTTAAAAAGATGGAGGAAAAAGCTCCTGCATTCTACTAATTCCATATGCAAGACTGCATATCATACCTTGCCTACGTCTAGAATTCCTTTGGTCGGCAGAGGCCTGCCACCAAAACAAGGGGCTGCCATTGACTCTACGCCCTGCCGCCCAAACCCTAACAACAGACACATCAGACTATGCATGGGGAGGGGGGGGGCTCACTTGGCAGGGAAGTGTATTCATGGCAAATGGAACCAAAGTCAAATGCACCTGCATATCAATCAAAAAGAAATGTTAGCTGTACAAAATGCTCTGACAGCCTTCAAGGACCACATTCTTCCAGGACAATTGATGGTAAGGACGGACAACACCACTGTTATGTGGTACATAAACAAGCAGAGGGGGCACCCACTCATACCCTCTCTACAGACTAGCCATGGCTCTGTGGAACACAGCCTTGAGCTACCAAGTGCACCTACAGGCTCAATTCCTGCCCGGAAACCTAAGCACATTGGCAGACGATCTGAGCAGAAATCTCATGGACCCACATGAGTGGAAACCGGAACCAAAGACATTCATCATGTTATTAAACAAATGGGGGAGACCAGATATAGACCTGTTTGCCTCCCAATTGGACAAATTCTGCACAAGGACTCCCCACAAACAAGCTTGGAAAGTGGATGCCCTGTCCTTCACCTGGAAAGATCTATCAGTTTATGCCTTTCCTCCTCTGCCTCTTCTCACCAAGGTACTACTAAAGATCAAAAAGGACAAACCAAGGACGACACTGATTGCACCAGACTGGCCACGCCAACACTGGTACCCTCTCTTGACCAGTGTGTCACTGCTGGATCCATGGCACCTGCCCCAGATCCCTGCCCTGCTGTCCCAGCAGGAGGGCCAGATTCTGCATCCTCATTTTCAAACCCTCAACCTGGCAACCTGGCTAATTACCTGAGCTCTCTGTTAACATCCCTCAGTAAACAAGTGTTGGATGTCATTCTGGAGGCAAGCAGGCCTAGTACTAGAAAATCTTATGCTGAAAAATGGAAAAGATTCTGTTCCTGGAACCAAGCTCAGTGGATGGGCACAGCAGTGCCCAATTTAACTCAGATTCTTCAATACTTAACTGAGATGCTTCACAAGGGTCTTTCCTTTTCCTCCATCAAAATTCATGCCTCAGCCATTTCAGCTCATTACAACACAGAACCACCCCTCTTCTCTCATACACTGCTCAAGCAGTTCCTCAGAGGGGCCAAAAACTTAAGACCACCTCTAGGAGAGCCCCAAATCCAGCCTGGGACCTTAACTTTGTATTGGAAAAACTCACTCTGCCTCATTTTGAGCCAGCTGCAAGTGCAGAGTTGAAATTCCTTTCTTGGAAAACAGCCTTCCTTTTAGCCATCACTTCAGCAAGAAGGGTGTCTGTATTACAGACCCTTATAGCAGTGGAGCCTTTCATCATCTTTCATGCGGACAGGGTGTCCCTCAGGACCAATCCCTCTTTCATGCCCAAGGTAGTATCCAGTGTGGCTCTTAATCAGTCCATTCATTTGCCAACCTTCTTTCCTAATCCACAGAACAAAGGGGAAACGTATACTGCACTCCTAAGACGTGCACTGACAGCTTGGATATTACTTGGACAGTGTGTTGAAATTGCATGCATTGAGGAGATAAGGACTTGACAGTTACTCTTTTTAACCATTTTTTATGCATGTTTTTTCTTTCTATTGATTGTTTTATGACTACGTTCCATTTTTAATTTTAATTTTGTTTTTATAAATTTGAGTTGAGACCTTTTTTGTTGGTTTCAATTAGTTTATTATTTATTGTAAATTTATTCATAGTATGCCTATTTCTAAGGTGACTGATTTTTACAAAGCATGAGGGTATGAACATTTTTAAGATATGTCGATACTGCTGAGCGTGCCAAGTTGTGTATGTATAGCATCTTTGTAGCTTTTAGCCCTGGCAGATGCTGCAAGATATTGAGTACAATTGATCGTACTGTACAGGATTTTTTTCACTTAACGGCTGTTCTAACCTTTTTTAACAACAAGGAAAAACTACAGTTGTTTGTGACCGCTCACTATTTCATGTTAACAGGCACACATGCCTTGGCGATTGACTTTTTACACTTTTTATGATTTGTAAAAGAGAACCCTTTCAACCTTAAGAAATGACAAAGATCCTTTATTAAGGAAATGAATTGAATAATTGGTCATTGATTTTTGTGTATAATGAATGTTAATTGATTTTGCTTTAGTCTGAGGAAGGTGAGGCACTAGTCCATACCGAAAGCGCTTACTAATAAATGCTTTTTTATTGTTTTGCCGGCTCTTATTGTGTTCCTGTCACCTAATTTTTCAGTGGTTTATATTACTTGGACAGGACTAAACCTCTCACCTCTCAGGAAATCTGAGCAGCTGCTGGTGGCATTTGCTGCAGGGGCAGAGGGGAAGGCCATTTCAAAGCAAACCATTTCTAAATGGATAAGCCACTGCATTTATTTCTGCTATAAGCACCATGGAAAACTTATCCCACAGGAGATAAGACCACATTCTACCAGGCCTGCATCTACCTCTACAGCCTTTCTCAGAGGTGTCCCTACCAGGGACATCCTAGAAGCTGCTACTTTGAGTTCTGTACATACTTTCACCAAGCATTACCATTTGCCAATTTTCTCTAAATCCAGGGCTGGTTTTGCTACTGCAGTCTTGCAGGGCCTTATAGCTGGTCCTAATGCTATTTAAATTCCTCCTCCCATCCTTAGCTTTGGGAATCTACCCAAATATGATGACTGCAACGGTGAAACATGAAGAACATAGTACAGTTGTGTACACTTACCATAAATGTAGATGTTCAAGTGTATTCACTGTTGCAGTCCTGGTTACCCTCCCTCCAGCCCCCTAACTTCTTTTGGCTATGCTTCTGTTCCATTTTCACTGTGCTTAACAGCTTTTTGGTTTATTTGCTTTTTTGTTGGAGGTATAACCTTGTATGCATGTATGTATGTATATGTGTATATATATATATATATATATATATATATATATATATATATATATATATATATATATATATATATATATATATTCTGGGGCAAGAAAAACTGATGTAATGGCATTGGCTGCATGCTTTATACCCCTAATGACCTGACGTCATGGAAGAAGACAGCAACCAATGCAGGACCCAAGACTTTGATAATCAGGCCGACTGTGGGCTACTGCAAGCAGATAACTCAAATGTGATGACTGCAACAGTGAATACACTTGAACATCTACATTTATGGTAAGTGTACACAACTGTACTTTCTCACCTCTTGACAGCGGAATCAGTGTTGAAGGCCCTAGGCTCGATGGTGGTGACCATAACTCTTCTTCCCTGTGCTTGGCTACACATGCGGATTCTTCAGTGGACTCTAGCGGTTCAGTGGTCCCTGTTGGATTTACCACTAACCTATCCTATCCACCTAAGTCAAGTGTGTCGGCCCAAACCACAGTGACCACAGATGCCTCCCAGCTCGGGTGGGGGGGGCATTGTTTGGGCAGGGCAGTCCAAGGCCTGTGGTCCCCCATAG
Organism: Protopterus annectens; assembly: GCF_019279795.1. NCBI lineage: Eukaryota > Metazoa > Chordata > Ceratodontiformes > Protopteridae > Protopterus > Protopterus annectens. The sequence goes on from NC_056745.1 coordinate 1,198,043,249, forward strand.
AGACCAGCTTGCATATCTGTGTCCTAGAGATGAGGGCAGTCCTTCTAGCGTTGCAGGCCCTTCATGCCTTTCTTCCTCTGGGGACGATTGCCATTCAATCAGACAACATGTTAGTAGTCTGGTATATCAACAAACAGGGAGGGACCAGATCTTACCCCATTTGTCTCGAGGCCATGAGAGTGTGAGAGTGGGCGATCTCCACCAGTCGCTTTCTCATTGCAACGCACTTTCCGGAGCAGTCCAACATTCTAGCGGACAGGTTAAGTTAGACTATTCTGATGCCTTACAAGTAGTCTCTGAATCTGTCACTAGCGGAACAGATATTCAGCGTGTGTGGTCAACCTTGCTGTTACCTCTTCTCATCTCCTTCCAACTCGAAGTGCAGCAGCTTTTTCGCTCTGAACCCCCTGCTGGGGGAGTCCCCCAGAGACGCTGTAGTTCATGCTTGGCCTCCCAGTCTTCTGTATGCTTACCTGCCAGTTCCTCTCATCCCGAGGTTTCGGCAGAAAATGTGTTGACTGGGGAGCAAGGTGATACTCAGTGCTTTGCTAGGTATGGTTTCCCTTCCTTTGGTCTCACCTTCTGGCTCCACCTTGGATCCTAGATGCCATTCAGGATCTGATTTCACACCCATCGGGGGTGCCTCATCAGAGTCTGGACAGCCTGAAGCTCACAGCTTGGCTGCTCCAGTTCCCTTGATTGCTAGGACCCCTGGACTTTCCTCCTCAGTTAAGTTTATTTTGGTAGCTGCTCATAAGTCTTCAAGCAGAAGGGTTAATCGCAGCAAGTGGAAACGTTTTTCTTTTTGGGCCTCTCAGAGGAATTTATATCCTTTCACGGCTCCTATTTCCGCCATTCTTGTTTTTCTAGCGGATATTTTCCAGCACGGGGCTAGTTCTTCTACTGTCAAAGTTCAGTTGGCTGCCATTTCTCATTTTCTTGTGGGCGAGAATTCTGCGTCCTTGGCATCTTCTAGACTGTGTAAAGCCTTTATTAAAGGCATTTTTTTGCTACGCCCCTGGTCAAAGATCCTGTCCCCCACGTGGGACCTTAGTATGGATGTTCTTCGTGTTTCACTGTTGCAGTCATTATATTTGGTTACCTGCTTGCAGGTAGCCCTCAGTCAGCCTGATTAACAAAGTCTTGGGTCTTGCGTTGGTTGCTGTCCCTTCTTTCATGACGTCAGATCATCAGGGGTATAAAACCTGCAGCCGACGCCATTATATCAGTCTTTCTTGCCGTGCGGTGCCTGGAGCAGAAGCAGTTCGCAAATGCTGGTCGGCCGACTCTTGAAATTTTCGTTTGAGTTTCAGAACTGAAGTCTTCAACTAAAGCTAAGTACCCCATTGGGGAAACTTTTTCTTACTCTTTACCGATGTCAGGAAAAGTTAATAATTGCATTATTTGTAGAAAGCAAATGCCTCACAAAGATTTTCATTCGTACTGTATTCCTTGCTTAGGCCCTGTCCACGACGTACCTTGCTGTCAGTTTTCTGCTTTATTTAATCAGTGCACTATCCATCATTGGTATATTTTCACTTCTAAATATTTTGGTTTATTTATTTATTGACATTTGTTAACCGGGTTAGTCCAACTGGGCTTGTGGCCCATTTTCAGTGGAGACCCGAGGAGAAAAGCTCCAATGATACATTTCTAATACAAAGTATAATATTACACAAAAGTATTGAGGTGAGAAGCAATTTTACATTTTAACAAATAAATTTCTATTACAAAGTATAATACTACACTAAAATATTGAGGTGAGAGGCAATAATACAGAGCTAGAGTCTTACATTTGTTGAGTACATACAAACAAGTTAAAGTTCCAAGTATGGAGAAGGAGAAAAATGAAAAATATGAAACAAAGTTTTATTGTGAGATAATGCAATAGGCTGAGAGTAAAACAAAGTATCTATATATTACTGCTATATGTGTTGAGTTATTCACATACCTTATGTGAGGTGTATAGGGGGACTAAGTAGTTATGTAAATACCTTATGTGAGGTGTATAGGGGGACTAAGTAGGAGTCTCAATAAGGGCAAGTGTGGGGGGGGGGGACTAAGTGGGGTCATTGCAAGGGCAGGATCTTGGTTTAATTATCCAGAAATGTCATCGGTTAGCCATCCAACTACCGGGATTCCGAAAAAACGCAAAGATAAAGACAGGCCGCCAAGGTCCAAAGCTGCCGACGACGCTTCTCCTAAGCCAGTCGCCAGTTCGCCAGTACTCAGTGAGGCGCTGTCACAGCCCCTGATACCCGCTACTTCTGACTCGCAGGCCTCTACTGAGACCCATTCAGAGTCCGATATGCCGCGAGATGCTTCAGCTGTGGAACCTGCGGATGTCTCTACCTTGGATGGGTCCGGAGCTGCTGTGCAGGCACCGGCTTCTGAGGGTGTATTCAGGCCTACGGACTTGCATATTAAACTGACGCCTCCTTCTTCTTTTAGGGCAAAATCTCGAACCATGCCTAAGAAACCGACTCCCAGGCTGCATGCTCAGGCCTCTGTGCCTAAAAAACAAATAAGAATGGCTGAAGATCTTATAACTCTAATCAGGGGAAGCCAACCTCCCTCTTCTGAGAGACCTAGGACTGAATTTGTTTTCTGAACAGGATTGATTTTTTCTGATTCTTCTGATGATCTGCATTTCCCCTTGTCTACTTATGAGGATTCTGATGCAGAGGACTCTATTCCCTCTGCTTCCCCTCCAGAGGTTTTTTTTTTTTTTTGGTGAGACCTTACATACTCTAAGGGATATACCTCCTGTACTAGACATTGTTGATGATGCCTTTTCAGAATCTAGTTTGGCCCCTGATTCTTTGCCTCCTGCTCCCAGAAAACCTGACAGATATTACAGGGTTCCCGATTCTCACAAGTTGCTTTTTAAAAATCCTATTGCGGATCCAGAGGTCATTTCACAGGGACCCAAGGGCATTAAGACTTTTACTGTTAAAAATCCTACCCCCTCTTATAGAATCTCCAGGGCGCTGGATAGATGGGGTAAGAAAATTTACAGTTCTGCAACCTTGGCCATTAGGGCTTTAAACTGCCAGTTTCATATGTTAAAGTATAAACAATGTGTTATTGGATTGCTTAAACAGAAAATGATGTTAATTCCCGACTGTGCTGAAAATAAAGAATTACAGGATTTAATGCATTCTGCTGAACAGGTTGGAAGACATACTTTGCAATGTGGATTTGATTCATTAGAGGCCTCTTGCTGGGCTGCTGTTACTGGGTCTGTGCTCAGAAGGCATGCTTGGCTTACGGGGCAAGGTTTGCCTGATCATGTTAAAGCTAAATTGTTGGATGCTCCCTTAAGTCAGGACCGCCTGTTTGGCAACAAGGCTGAGGAAGTTTTAAAAAAGATGGAAGATAAAGCTAAATCTATGCAAACTGTTAAAGATTTCTTACAAGTTCAGCCTCCTAGATTTAGTAGTTACTGGCCCTCTAAAAATTAGTCCTTTCCAGCCCCTTCCTGGTCTTCTCAAGCCAAACACAGGCACAGCAGAAACCCCAGGTTTCAGTCCAAAGGGACACACAAGACTAGGCAGTGAGGGGTTTCCGCACCTAAACCTGGGAGTAGTAAGACATCCCCCCCTATGGAAAACTGTCTCATTGACCTGCTTTTAAAACTTCCAAGCACTTCCCAACTGAAAGCTTCTTTAGGTGGGAAGATTGGTCTGCAGGCCAAAAACTGGGAACTCATTACCCAGGACAAATGGGTTTTAAATATAGTGTCCCAAGGATACAGATTTCATTTCCACATGTTACCAACAGCAAGCGGATGGCCAGATCTACCCCAACATCAGTGGACAGAGGCCCAAAATCAAGTACTCTCTCTTAAACATGGGGGCTATTCAGTTGGTACCAGAAGAGGAAAAGGGACAAGGTTTCTATTCGAGACTTTTCCTGGTACCCAGAAAAGGCAATACATGGCGTCCTATCCAGGACCTTTCTATTCTAAACACCTTTCTGGTGATTCCAAAATTCAAAATGCTAACTCTTCACCAGCTGCTTCCTATGCTAGGCAAGGATGCATGGTTGGCAGTACTAGACTTAAAAGAAGCATACCTGCACATCCCTGTCAGGGAGTCTTGCAGAAGATACCTACGCTTCAAAGCAGGCTGCATGCACTATCAGTTCTCTGCACTGTCCTTTGGCTTATCTACTGCGCCCAGGGTATTCACAAAGTGCCTATCTCCAGTCATTGCATCTTGCAGGCAAAGAAATATTCAAATATACCCATACCTGGACGATTGTCTAATTCAGGCAGAAAGCAAGGGCATTCTTTTGAGTCATCCGGCCTTTGTTCAGAGGGTACGGACTTGTCTGGGGTTCACCATAAACGAAAATAAATCCCACCTGGTACCCTGTCAACAAATTATATTCCGGGGAGCAAGCTTGAATACAACTTCCCAGATGGCTTTCCTCAAGCCAGATAAACGGATTCATTTGACAACTTCAGACAAGTGGCCACAAAAACCCACCTATTTGCAAGGCAAATACTGCAAGCCTTGGGGTTCATGGCCTCCTGCATTCTTCTAATTCCATATGCAAGGCTGCATATGAGGAAACTACAGTGGTATCTCAAAAGCCTATGGTGTCAACATTCACAGGATCTGGAAGCAAGGAATTCCTATCATACCTTGCCTACGCCTAGAGTTCCTTTGGTGGGCAGAGGCCTGCCACCAAAACAGGGGACTACCATTCACATTACCCCCTGCCACCCAAATCTTAACGACAGACGCATCAGACTATGCATGGGGGGCTCACCTGGCAGGGAAGTGCATTCAGGGCAAATGGAACCCAAGTCAAATGCACCTGCACAGAAATCAAAAGGAAATGTTAGCTGTACAGAATGCTCTGACAGCCTTCAAGGACTACATTCTTCCAGGACAACTAAAGGTAAAGATGGACAACACCACTGTCATGTGGTACATAAACAAGCAGGGTGGTACACATTCTTACCCCCTCTGTAGAATAGCCACGGCATTGTGGAACACAGCCTTGAGTTACCAAGTGAATCTACAAGCTAAATTCCTGCCAGAAAAACTAAATACACTGGCAGCTGGACTAAGCAGAAACCTCATGGACCCACATGAGTGGAAACTGGAACCAACATGTTGACAAGCAAATGGGGGAGCCCAGATTATAGACCTGTTTGCCTTCCCCCAGGACCATCAACTGGGCATATTTTGCACAAGGATTCCCCACTAGCTAGCTTGGAAGGTTGATGCTGTATCCTTCAGGTGGAAAAACTATCAGTTTATGCCTTTCTTCCTCTGCCTCTGCTCTCCAAGGTACTACTAAAGATCAAACAGGACATGCCATGGACGATTTTAATTGCACCAGACTGGCCTCGCCAACACTGGTACCCACTCTTGTGCAGTGTGTTATGCTTGGCTCCATGGCACCTGCCTCAGACTCCTTACCTGTTGTCTCAGCAGGAGAACCAGATTCTGCACCCTCAGCTGCAAACCCTGAACCTAGCAGCCTGGCTAATTACCTAATCTCTCCTTTAAAATCCTGCAGTAAATCAGTGATGGATATCATTTTAGAGGCAAGGAGGCCTAGTACTAGAAAATCTTATGCTGCAAAATGGAAAAGATTCTGTACCTGGAACTAATCTCAAGGAATGAACGCAGCTGTCCCCGGTATACCTCAGATTCTACAATACTTGACTGAGATGCTTCAGAAGGACTTGTCTTTTTCCTCCATCAAAATTCATGTCTCAGCCATTTCAGATCATTATAGCACAGAGCCTCCCTTCTTCTCTCACCCACTGCTAAAGTAGTTCCTCAGAGGGGCCAAAAATTTAAGGCCACCCGGGAGAGCTCCAACTCCAGCCTGGGACCTTAACTTTGTCTTGGATAAACTCACTCTTCCTCCTTTCAAGCCAGCTGCTACTGCAGTTTTAAAATTTCTTTCCTGGAAAACAGCTTTCCTTTTAGCAATCACTTCTGCAAGAAAGGTATTTGAATTACAGGCCCTTATGGCATTGGGAACCTTTCATCATCTTTCATGTGAACAGGGTTGTCCCTCAGAACCAATCCCTCCTTCATGCCCAAGGTAGTATCCAGTGTGGCTCTTAATCAGTCCATTCATTTGCCTACCTTCTTTCCTAACCCACAGAACAAAGGGGAATGAATACTGCACTCTTTAGATGTGCACAGACAGCTTAGATTCTACTTGGACAGGACTAAACCTCAAAGGAAATCTGAACAACTGCTGGGTGGCATTTGCTGCAGGGACAGAGGGGAAAGCTATTTCAAAACAAACCATTTCAAAGTGGATAGGCCACTGCATTCATTTCTGCTATAAACACCATGGAAAACCTATCCCACAGGGCATCAGACCCCAATCAACCAGGGCTGCATCTACCTCTACAGCTTTTCTCAGGGGCGTCCCTACTAGGGACATCCTAGAAGCTGCTACCTGGAATTCTGTACATACTTTCACCAAGCATTATCATTTGCCAATTTTCTCTAAATCCAGAGCTGGTTTTGCCACTGCAGTCTTGCAGGGCCTTATAGCTGGTCCTAATTCTATTTAAATTCCTCCTCCCAATCTTAACTTTGGGAATCTACCCAAATGTAATGACTGCAACAGTGAAGCACGAAGAACGTAGTACAGTTGTGTACACTTACCATAAATGTAGATGTTCAAGCGTATTCACTGTTGCAGTCCTGGTTACCCTCCCTCCAGCCCCCTTTCTTCTTTTGGCTATACCTCTATTCTCACTTATTATGCTCTAAAAGCTTTTTGGTGTATTTGCTTTTTTGTTGGAGGTATATCCTTGTATTTATAGATTTGATTGCTTCCCATTAGCGGGGTACCTGACATCTGGGGGCAAGAAAAAACTGATGTAATGGCCTCTGCTGCATGTTTTTTTACCCCTAATGACCTGACGTCATGGAAGAAGGGACAGCAACCGATGCAGGACCCAACACTTTGTTAATTAGGCCGACTGAGGGCTACTGCAAGCAGATAACCCAAATGTAATGACTGCAACAGTGAATACACTCGAACATCTACATTTATGGTAAGTGTACACAGCTGTACTTTCTCCAAGCTCTGGTCAACCCCGCCTTTCGAGCCTGCCACAACTGCAGATCTAAAATTTCTGTCGTGGAAAACAGCTTTTCTGGTCGCTATTACCTCTGCTAGAAGGGTTTCGGAATTACAGGCCTTGTCCATAAAATTCCCATACATGATTTTTCATAATGATAAAGTTTCCCTTCAAACCAACCCATCTTTTCTTCCTAAGGTGGCGTAACTAGTCAGTATCAATCAGACTATAAGTTTGCCTGTGTTCTTTCCCAATTTTACCAGCAGGATGGAATACAAGGTACACATGTTGGATGTTCATAGACAGTTACGATTCTATTTACACAGGACAAAAAAATTTCGTAAATCTGATCAATTGTTTCGTTCTGTAGACCCTTTTTGGGCAAACCTATTTCCAAGGTCACTATAGCTAGATGGATTTCTTCATGCATCTTGCAGGTCTATAAGGACAAAGGCATGTCTCCTTATGGTCAGGTTAAAGCTCATTCCACTAGGTCCATGGCTACGTCTGCAGCTTTCTGGTCTAGGGTGTCTTTGGATGACATTTGCTCTGCAGCTACTTGGTTCTCATCTCATACGTTTATTTCCCTTTACAAATTGGATTTGACTTCTAGAAGGAGAGCATCCTTTGGCTCCGCGGTGCTGTCTAATATCCTTCCATGAGGGCCTCCCAGGAGTTTAGTAGCTGGGGACTTTAACGTTCCATCTGAGTAGTTGTGCTTCATTTATCTTCAACTGTCCCTCCCTCCTTTCCCCAGGCCTTGGCGCATGTTCAGTCTACGGGCTGTAGTATAGGTCACAAGTATGTTATCAGGTCGGGTTCTAAGTATAAGTTCAGCAAACCCGATCTGGGGATGGAAGGCAGTGGAGGTGTGTTATGGGTAAGGGTAGGCGTGTGGACCTCGGAGCTGATGCTAGTAATATTTGCCAGCTCGTTTCCGATACAGATCCGTATTCCCACAGGTTGAAGACAAATGAAGTGCAACTACTCAGATGGAATGTTATGGTGAGTACATAACTTCTTTTTTTGTTCTATATTTCCACTTTAATTCATTTTTTTATTAGTTGTCTTTTTCAGATTTACTAATGCCTTTTCATTTTGTTATTCATTGCCTAGTAATATTGGTTGCTTAGTAAGCATTATTGCCTTATCAAGTAGATTTTCCAATAGTCCTTGAAACTCAAGGTTGTATGTATTGAGCATCTAACAGAACCAAAGCGTATGCTGCCATGTTCCGTAACCTACTGTATCACACACCCAGTACATTCGATCTGCCAGAGGATAAATACTTCACATTTTTTGTATTTATTTCCAGCTAAACATTAGAGTTTCTTGTCGCTAATGGCATACATTGGTAACTTGCATAAATATTCAAAGCTTTTACTGTTTGTTCTCATCTGTCTTTGCACCAGGTTTGTTCCATTTTGACCCACTACTTTGCCTTTCAGTAACTTTGTCATTGGCAGGCCAGCCCTAGCCACTGAAGTTTTGTTACCTTTCATCCTTTCAAATTCCAAACTCAAAGAACTGTTTGAACTGCCTAATTTGATTGCAGGTACCAATGTCATCATTCCTGGGTCTGTATCACATCAGCGAACACTAAAAATAGCGAACGCTGATATATCAAACTTCAAAGTCCGAAAGATGAAAACAGCAAAGGAACGGATCAGCGAATTTTATCCCAGGGAAAAAATTTGCTAGGCCGTTCTCTTGGCTTTGCTGTTTTCTCCACTGTGGAGCGATCTCGGAGTTTGTATATTTAAGGTGGGGGGGCACAGTGTGTGGGTGCAAAGCCCCCCACTTAATTTGGCTGTATACTTTTTTCCAGGGAAGAAATTTGCTGATCCGTTCCTTCACATTTTTCAGCTTTTGGACTTTGAAGTTCGATATATCAGCATTCGCTGATGTGATATAGACCCATCATTCCTCAGCTACTCTGTTTATCAGCTTATGCTTTCTGTTTACAGTGCCTCAAATTCCCTTCTCCTGCAATGTCAATATTACTATATTCATAAGATAAAGGTGTACAAATCCACAGTTTCGGTTCCTTATTATCCTGTTTTAACTCTGCCTTGTTGCTGCCCTTTAAACCAGTCATATATTTCCATTCATTTCATAAAGTTTCATGTGTTAACAGGTATATAATTGTCATTTTAACTTCATTATGGTACAGCTTGGGTTCACACATTTTACAGCCAGCAGCTTTTCACAGGATGCTGTAAGATTTTCATCATCCCAAATAAGCACACCTTATGTTATGTTTTCATTGACTTAAGCCACCCAGAATATTTTGCTAGAAAGGACTGGAACATGAATGGCAGTATACAAAAAGCACTCATTTTGTGATTAGCCTCCAGTCCTACTATCTTCTACTCGTAAAGCTAGATTTCTTTAATTCCTTAAGGGTTAGTCACCATATCCTGTCCTGACTTTTCTACCGAAACTTCCAAACGTTTTATAGGAAAAACTAGCCACAGGAACACATACTCTTCATGTTGGCTAATTTGTAGCTGCTGCTGCCATTGTCTTAGCTTTGTTAATCTTGTAGCCTCAAAAAGTACCACACTTGTCCAGATTCAGAAGAATATTCAGGTGCTGTTTGGGTCTTTTCATGTGTCATCACTATGTTGTCAGTATACTTACCCTGTATATTATGTCATCTTTTAATAGACTTCCTTGTCATAGTAAGTAACTCTGTGTAGTGCAAATAAAATTGATAATAGTGGATTTTATTTTTATTTTTCTACATTTGTTGACCGGGAAAGTGACTAGGACAGAGCCTATTTTCAGCAGAGGCCCGGGGAAAAATGCTGCAGACGCATGTCTTTGGAATGTGGGAGGAAACCAGAGTACCCGGAGGAAACCCAAGCGAATGTAGGGAGGACATACAGACTCTGCACAGAAAACACTCCAACCAAGAATCAAACCAGAGAACCTCTTGCTGTGAGGTGACTAAGTTAACCGTTGCACCACTTTGCCACCCATATTTCTGATGGGTCCCCATCATTTTGCAAGAAGAGGAAATGCCATCATGTGCCCTTGTACAAAATATTGAATCAGATTGTGTCTCAGTAAAGTCTATAAATTTTTTTGTAAATCCATAGGCATTCAGAATCTCAGCCAAGATAGTACCATTCATCTTGAGTGTATTGTCTGCATCAATGTTTACCATTAGCGTAGGCTACTGATGTGGGCTTTACAGGAGAATGCTATGTTTAATACGTTATTGAATGTCTGCTTATTCACTCCTTATAAAACCCATGTGGATAATTTTCATCTAACTTTGGCATACATGCTGTTAAACTAGACAAAAATAACTTACAAGCATGAAGTATTGGTGCATAATTATGAGGGTGGAAAACAGATTTCTGCTGCCCTTCAGCAAGAATGTTAATACAGCTTACTTGGACATCTGAAGCCACGCACAAAGAAATTCACTGATGTAGCACTACCTTATCTTTTTTTCTTATTTCCCTTGCTCAGCCATCACTTCCGAGAGTTTTCATTTGCACTTTGACCTTTCCTTGTTTCCGAGTTATTGGACAGCAGTTACAGGGTTAATGTTCTTCGTGGTTCACTGTTGCAGTCATTACACTTGGGTTCTCCTGCTGGCAGGCTACCCTCAGTCGGCCTGAATTCCAAAGTCTAGGTCTGGCGTCGGTTGCTGTCGCCTCTTCCCTGACGTCAGTGCACCAGGGGTATAGAAGATGCAGCCGACACCATTTTCTTCAGGCTTTCTTGCCGTGCGGTGCCCAAAGCATAAGCAGTTCGCAAGTGCCGGTCGGCCGACTCCTGAGATTTTCGTGTTCGAATTTCAGATCCGAAGTCTTCCTTAAAAGCTAAGTACCCCATTGGGCAAACTTTTTTCTTGCTCCAGACCGATGTCAGAAAAAGTTAATAATTGTATTTCTTGTGGGACGCAAATACCTCATAAGGACTTTCATTCTTACTGTATTCCTTGCCTAGGCCCTAACCACGATGTTGCTAGTTGTCCATTTTGTGCTAGATTTAACCAACGCACTATTAAGCGTCGGTACGATTTTGCATTACACTATTTTGGCAGAAGAGTTAATTATACGATGTCGTCAGATAGCCATCCGACTACCGGAATTAACAAGAAATGCAAAGAAAAAGAAAAGGACAGGCATCCGAGGTCCAAAACAGATGACAAGGCTTCTTCTAAGCCAGTCGCCGGTTTGCTGGTTTTCAGTGAGGTGCCTTCGCAGCCCCTGACGCCTGCTACTTTAGACCCGCAGGCCGCTACTGACTCCCACGTGGAGTTGAATAGGCCTCTGGAAAGTCAATGTATTGGACCTTCGGAGACTATTCCCTCAGATGGGTCCGGTGCCACTGAGCAGGCATCGGCTTCTGAGGGTGTTTTCAGACCTACTCAATTATACATTAAAACGACTTCAGCTTCAAAGGCAAAGACTAAAGCACCTTTAAAGACAAAGAAACAAGTACAACAGCCACATGGACAGGCCTCCATGCCCAAAAAACAGATGCTCAAAATGGCCAGACTTAATTACTTTGATCAGGGGTTCCCATCCCCCTCCTGATAAAAGGCCTAGGCAAGAGACAGAATACGAATCTTCAGATCAGGTTTCCATTTCATGTGATTCCACTTCTGATCAGGAATACTCTCTTCCTCCCTATGAGGATTCTGATGCTGAAGAATCTATCCCTTCAGCCTCTCCTCCTGAGGATTATTCTTTTGGGGAAACCTTGCATACCATGAAGGAGCATTTCCACTGGGAGAGCCAAGATTTTTCAGAATCCAAGAAAAGGCTCAGAGACTTCCTTTTACTACCACAACACAGGCCCGTAGCTATTCCACCTGTGTTAGACATTGTTGATGTTTTTTCAGAGTCCAGTCTGACCCCTGACTCCTTACCTCCAGCTCCTGTTAAGCCGGACAGGTACTACAGGGTTCCTGACTCTCATAAATTCCTTTTCAAAAACCCTGCTGCTGACCCAGAAACTATCTCTCAGGGTCCCATACGGGTCAAGGCTTCCGCTGCAAAAAACCCTTCCCCTTCTGACAGGGATTCTAGGGCATTAGACAGATGGGGAAAAAAGATTTACACTTCCGCTACCTTAGCTATAAGGGCTTTAAATTGTCAGTTTCATATGCTCAAATATCAGCAATATATTATGTCACTGCTTAAACAGAAAATGTTGATAAATTCTGAATGTGCAGAAAACAAATAAATGCAGGATTTATTGCATGCAGCTGAACAAGTTGGAAAGCATACTTTGCAATGTGGTTTTGATTCTTTGAAGGCCTCCTGCAGAGCCGCTGTTATGGGTTCTGTCATCAGGGGGCATGCTTGGTTAAAGGAGCAAAATCTGCCTGATCATGTCAAAGCAAAATTATTAGATTCCCCATTACAGCAGGATACCTTGTTTGGTGTTAAAGAAAATGGAGGACAAAGCTAAAACTATGCAAACGGTTAAGGATTTCTTACAGGTTCAGCTCCAAGATTTAGCAGACGCTGGCCTACAAAGAATTGGTCCTTTCCAGTGTCAGACAGACGACAAAGGGGCAGATGCAGACGCCCAAGAGGCAGATCCCAGCCCCAAGGTTCGTACAGGTCTAAACAATGGGGTGCTTCTACCTCCAAAAGCGGAGAAGACAAATCACAGCCATACAGGAAACAGTCCCAATGACTTCCCCCTGCCTGCACCAAGCACTTAGCTTCTGGCAGCACCTTTAGGGGGAAAACTAGCACTTTTTTATCAAAATTGGCACATAATAACCCAGGACAAATGGGTCCTAGACATAGTGTCACAGGGCTACAAGTTTCACTTCCATACCCTGCCAAGGACAAACGGTTTTCCAGACCTGCCAAAACATCAATGGGCAGAGGCACAAAAGCAAGTGTCATCCCTCATGGACATGAGGGCCATTCAACAAGTACCAGAGCATGAGCAGGGACAAGGATTTTATTCAAGACTGTTCTTGGTACCAAGAAAGGACAAGACCTGGAGACCAATAATGGACCTATCTATTCTAAACATATTTCTGGATATACCAAAATTCAAAATGTTGACTCTACAGCAATTTCTGCCCATGCTGGGCAAGAAGGCTTGGCTTGTGACTTTAGACCTAAAAGAGGCATACCTGCATGTCCCAATCAGACAAACATGCAGAAGCTACCTCAGATTCAAAGCTGGCTCAATGCACTACCAATTCTCTGCACTGCCCTTTGGCTTATCTACTGTGCCCAGGGTCTTCACAAAGTGCCTGGCACCAGTAATTGCATTCTGCAGACAAAAAGGAATACAGATATAGCCTTACTTGGACGACTGCCTCATTTAAGCAGAGAACAAGAACATTCTACTACAGCATCTGGCGTTTGTAAAGAGATTTGTAACAGGCCTAGGGTACACAGTCAACGAAAAGAAATCAAAACTAGTACCCTCTCAAGAGATAATATTCCTGGGTGCAAGCTTAAATACAACTGCCCAGATGGCTTATCTCACGCCAGACAAACAAAGGCAACTGACTACCTATTTCAACCTGTTGGCAACAAAGGCCCAGTTATCTGCAAGAAAAATTCTGCAGGCTTTGGGCTTCATGGCATCCTGCATTCTACTAATACCATATGCAAGACTGCATATGAGGAAACTTCAAATGTACCTAAAAAGTGTTTGGACTCAACATTGCCACAGCCTGGAAACAATTATTACCCTCATTCCCTGCCTGCAACAGGAGTTTCGATGGTGGGCGAAGGCTTGTCACCAGAACAAGGGACAGCCATTCACTTTACCCCCAGCCAGGCAGACATTAACAACGGATGCATCAGATTATGCCTGGGGGGCCCACATGGCAGGAAGATGTATTCAAGGCACATGGTCCGCAAACCAAATGCATCTACATATCAATCAAAAAGAGATGCTAGCTGTTCAGAATGCCCTGACAGCCTTCAAGGACCTACTTCATCCGGGACAACTACTGATAAAGACAGACAACACCACGGTCATGTGGTATATAAACAAGCAGGGAGGCACTCATTCTTACCCCCTTTGCAGACTAGACATGAATTTGTGTGACACAGCATTGATTTACCAAGTACATCTGCAGGCACAATTCCTGCCAGGAAAGATAAATACTCTGGCAGACGAACTAAGCAGAATCCTCATGGATCCCCACAGGTGGAAATTGGATCCACAAGTCTTCAGTATGATAAAGAAATGGGGATGTCCGGATATAGATCTATTTCCCTCTCCTCACAACTACCAACTAAAAAGATTCTGCACAATGACTTATCACAGACAAGCATGGAAAGTGGATGCCCTATCTTTCAGCTGGAAAAGCTTAGCAGTATATGCCTTTCCTCCACTGCCTCTCCTCCCCAAGGTACTCCTAAAGGTCAGACAAGAGAAGCCAAAGGTGATACTGATTGCCCCAGACTGGCCCCACCCGTACTGGTATCCAATCCTAAGGAACTTGTCTCAATGCCCGGCTTGGACCTTGCCTCAAATACCTCATCTACTATCCCAACAAAACATTCAGATCCTGCACAGCCAACTAAAGACCTTAAATCTGGAAGCATGGCAGATAATGTAGTCATACAAAACGCGCCTCTCACTAAAGCTGTAATGGATGTCATTTTGGAGGCCAGAAGGCCTAGTACCAGAAAATCTTATGCTGGAAAATGAAAGAGATTCTGTGCTTGGAACCAGGCACCAAGGAACTGACACAGCTGTAGCAAACATTCCTAAGATTTTGCAATACTTAACTGAGATGCTGGACAAAGGCCTATCCTTTTCATCAATTAAAATTCATGCCTCTGCCATTTCGGCTCATTACAGCACAGACCCACCAATCTTTTCTCATCCCTTGTTAAGGCAGTACCTCAGACGAGCCAAAGACTTAAGGTCTCCAAGGAGATCACCAATACCTGCTTGGGACCTGCATTATGTCTTGGAAAAACTCACCCTGCCTCCTTTTGAGCCAGTCACTACAGCTGATATAAAGTTTTTATCTTGGAAAACAGCTCTGCTCCTAGCAATAACCTCTGCAAGACGAGTCTCAGAGCTATAGGCATTCACGGCTGTGGAACCTTTTATCATTTTTTATCCAGGCAGGGTTTCTCTGAGGACAAACCCGACATTTATGCCTAAGGTAGTGTCCAGTGTGGCCCTTAACCAAACTATTCATCTGCCTACTTTTTATCCAAACCCACAGAGTAAGGGGGAGAGAATTCTGCATTCTTTGGACATAGACAGCTACGCTTCTACTTGAACAGAACCAAAGCTTTCAGAAAGACAGAATAACTACTAGTGGCATATGCTGCAGGATCACAAGGAAAGGCTATCTCAAAGCATACTATTTCAAAGTGGATAGGCCACTGCATTAGTTTCTGCTATTCACAACATGGCAAGCCAGTGCCTAAGGGCATTAGGCCACATTCAACCAGAGCAGCAGCCACTTCAGCAGCCTTCCTCAGGGGAGTACCAACCAAATACATTTTAGAGGCTGCTACCTGGAGTTCAGTGCACACCTTTACAAAGCACTATCATTTACCACTCTACTCTAAATCCAGGGCAGGCTTTGCCACTGCAGTTCTGCAGGGCCTCATAGCCGCTCCTAATGCTATTTAGCGCCAGCCTCCCAACCATAAACTTTGGGATTCAACCCAAGTGTAATGACTGCAACAGTGAAACACGAAGAACATAGTACAGTTGTGTACACTTATCATAAATGTAGATTTTCGAGTGTATTCACTGTTGCAGTCCAGGTTACCCACCCACCATCCCCCATCCCCCATATCTTTGCTGGAACTTATCTGCACTTCTCTAATCTATACAACCTATGTGGTGTATTTGCTTGTAGATGAAGGTATAATATATTTTGGTGCATGCATGTTTTAATGGCATATTTTTAGCCTACCCTTTTGGGGGCACCTGACATCTGCGGCAAGAAAAACTGAAGAAAATGGCGTCGGCTGCATCTTTTATACCCGTGGCGCACTGACATCAGGGAAGAGGCGACAGCAACCGACGTCGGACGTAGACTTTGGAATTCAGGCCGACTGAGGGTAGCCTGTCAGCAGGAGAACCCAAGTGTAATGACTGCAACAGTGAATACACTCGAACATCTACATTTATGGTAAGTGTACACAACTGTACTTTTCACTTGGCTGCTCTGCCTTTTTCTTTTGGCACCCCTGCATCTCACAGATATTCTTACTTATATTGTCCTCCTATTTGGTCTCTAGTGTAATTAAGCTCTTGTAATTCCTGAACACCACCACAGTCACAACTGGCTGTCTGATTAGGATTCTCAGAAGTGGAACATTCCAAACTTTCAAGTCCTTTTTACTACCAGTTTTCTTTTTTTCTCTGTAGTGGCATTATGTGCCCTTATTACTATTGTCACTTGTATTTTACTTCCTTCAAGCACTGTTTAACTACTTCCTTTACATTCAGCTGTTGCAGTTGATAAGTGACTTGTCATTCCTAT
>NC_056745.1:1198369795-1198514795 GCF_019279795.1 Protopterus annectens
GACCAGAAGGGACTTGGAATCTCAAATGGTGGAGACTGAAGTGGCTCCAATGCGTGAACCAGCATGTTCAGAGGTGTGACACCAGCTCTAAAAAGGAGCTAAATAGACTGAGCGCCTTGGTGCCTTCTGTGCTGACTTATTTTCAGCCAAGAAATCAGCAAGTAATTTTTATCATTTTTGTCCTTCTCTTCCTTTGGCTTTTCTTTCTCTGTTTTTGTGCTTATCCTTATCTGTCTTCCCTTTGTCAACAGTTTTTTTGTAAGGCAAAGATGAGCCAGAAGATTAGGAAGGAGCCCCTTCAAAACCAACTTGACCTGATGACTGGCTAATGCCTTGGCCCTGAAAATGTTACAGGCCTGCCATTCTGGATTCAAATGGATTACCCCAAGGCAGTAGACATAGCAGTCATGGGAGTCCTGAGGGCACAGTTTCTGACTGCACTCCAGACACTTATGGAGGCCTGAAGTCTTATCTGCCATAGCAAACATGAAATATACAACATACTATAGAAATAAACATACTTATTATAATGCATGACTACTGTATAAACCAGATACAAATCCACTTTAAAGTAGCCAAAGAATACTAAGAAAAAGAAAAAATAACACTAAGAACAATTCTAACAAGCTAACACCAGCCTACCAAATATACAGAAAAAAATGTAAACGGAAAAGAGCAATATGGTGAATGGATAAGAGCTCATGCACTCAGAAGACAACAGTGTAATCTGACAGGAGATAGTATGTCTAATTGTTTTATGGGAGAAGAGAAAGAAACACGTACTAAGAAATGTAGCAGGAAAACTAGAAAATTTATATAAACGCTACTAATGCACTTATCTCCTATGCATCTTCTGTCAAAACAGAAGAGCAGTAAGCAAGATCTGAGGAGACTTAGTGCAGGGTAGTATGGGAGGGGAGTTGGAGCTTTTGAGTCACAGAGACAATATGCTGAAGAACTGACATCTGATCTGATAATCCACAGGTTGTGGTAGACAGGAAAGATATTTGATAGAAAGATAGAAAAATTGAGGTGTTGGGAGTTATTGACTATGGATGTGGCTAATAAGGTACAAGTAGCAAAAATGTTTGTAATCTTGTCAATACTGTGTACAGGTCAGGCATATTTTTATCAGCCAATGGAGAAACTGTGGGCCATAATTAATTGAAGGAAGTTAATTAAGAGGAAAAGGGAACAAAGGTTAAGTGGGTTAAATTGTTTGTCCCACAGAGCAAGCTCATTTAGCATTACCAGATTTGAAGGGCTACTACAGTTAAGGCTTATATATATATATATATATATATATATATATATATATATATATATATAAATAAAAACAAGCAGAAGACTACAAATCCTAGTGTAAAGAAATTATCTCATAACTACAGCGACCACAAAATAAGGAGAGAATAGGATTTTGGCTAAAAGCGCCTAAGGAGAATAGTAACCATACAGAGAATTATATTTACAAGGTAGCAGAAATTATTTTGAGAACTAAGCTAACACAGGAACAGAGAAAAGAGATTTTACCAATTATAATGACTGCAAGCAGGGGAATACAAAATAGGCAAGGGGAGCTGGAATTTATTGGAGAAAACTAACACAGTAACCAAGGTATTGAGAGCAAACTAGAGATGGAAAAGTCATCATGGGATGAGGCAATGTAGAAGTTCGGACTGTTGGTTGGAGGCTACCTTCCCTACTAGGGATTAATAACAGAGTATAGGCATAGAGAAAGGGATAGGGGAATACTAAAAGAAGGACTAGCTCTGATTGAGTTTGTAGCAGAGTCAATCAGAAGAGGTTAGGAAAGACTGGAAAATAAGAATGGAAAGGCAACATGCAAAGAACCAGTGGGAGGTTATTTGTGTGGCACCCAAGTAACAAAATTTAGAAGGTTTATGATTTTTGCATGGAAGCATTTGAATAGGTATTTTCATATCCCAAGTAAATTTCAGTGAATTTTCCCATAGGCAGAAAGCAATTGCTGTATGTCTGATATGAAAGAGAGGGATACTTGGGAACAATTTTTTCGGAATACAAGTCATTAGCTTTTAGAAATTCCCTACAGGATACTTTGTCAGAACTGTTGTATGAGTATTCTCCAGAAATAATCTGTTGTCTGCCATTTTTAGTATTTTATCCTTCTGCCACAGTTTTGTCAGTATCAACTCCTTCTGTGGTAAGATTACATCTTTACTATTAAAGGTCTAGGTTGTTTTCTCATAGCCAGGTCTGGAGCAATACACATGATGTGCCCTTTCAATTAACAACTCCTGTTGTGGAATACCAGTCCAGTTGCTTATTTGTGCTTTCATAAAATTAATAGTTTGTTACTTTCAGCTTCTTGGGTACAACAGAAACTCTCAGATTTTCCCTACGTGCTCTCTCCTCTAATTATATTATTTCTTGAAACATCTCTTCTTGTACAGTCTCATATTCAGCCAGCCCTTTCTTCATTTTGGCCTCTGAGTTTTGCAGTTTTTGTCACCTTATCTGAATATCTGTTTAAAGCTCCTTTCATTTTTCCAGCCTTTTATTGTTTCAGTTGATATACTCCATCAGTGTTTCATTTATTTTAGTTGTGTGCAGTTGCCTTATACTTCCTCTGTGTTACTGGAAGTCATGCCTGGAACTTGCACTGCTTTTTGCTACAGTACTTTTCCCAGTCAGTATTTTTTGTCTCCTTTTGTAGCTAATTTTCCTTCAGGTCCTCTGTATTTCTTTTTTCCTGGGATCCAGGCAGTGCACTTACTAGCCAGTTACTGAAAATTACCCATAAGTCTAGGTCCACTGGCTTTCTCTGCTAAGTTTCTGTTTTCACACTGGGAGAGATAGAATTAAGAAGTTAGTCAATGTGCAGCCATCTTGGAAGTCTAGCAGTGCTTGTAGTTATGCAGACTTGCAGTCTTGTCAGAAAATACAAAGACCCAGAAATTCACTGTGTATTTAAGTATCACTCAAAAAACAATTTAACCAATGGAAAAAAAGTGAAATGTGCAACCTAGATAATTAAAGTTTCTTTCTCTCACATAGAACAGCAACTACTCCAGGCTAAGCAGATTTCTTAAAACAGAAAACAAAATGGAGCAGATAAAATAGAAAACAGTTCTATCAGCTTAAGTAAGCTACAGACAAAAATATAGGTTTACTTTCCTCACCCAGCAGGGAATCACCAGCAGTGTTTGTGGGTTACTACTGAGAAAACAAGTTTACAAAAGAGTGACAAAACACAGAATAATCCATGCCAGATTACCATGAATGATGTGTACTAACACATGATCAGATCTATTGACTAGTCAGGATGCAGAAACAGAAGTATACCTGATTCAGGATGCCTCTATTTTGAAACACCAAATCATTTTCTTTCTTCTCTCTTGCTGTAACTCCTCCACCACAATAGCATGATCTGGTTTTGTTGTTTGTCTTAGCATCAGTTTATTATGGAGTGGGACCGAAACTCTTTTACAACAGTGACCAAGCATATTATCTCAACAGATAAGACAGTATATTATAGAACTAATAGCATAGATATTAAAGAGTGCATCTACTCTAGATTTATCAGTTATAGAAGTAGATGATGAAAGTGCTTCTGCAACAGCTGTTTTGTCAGTAATCTCTGGCCAGAGGGGCATTTCTGCTCCAGCATTAGCATAAGGCAGAGAAACCACAAACTTGAGAAAGGAACCAGGCAGCTAGCAGTGCAAACTGCAATTATAGAGTAAAAAACTGCTTTATTAAACCAATAAAAGATAAAACCTTAAAGTGCGTTTAATCGCATACACTTTTCGTCACTAAATAATATCGTGACTTCTTCAGAAGGCAAAACAATCTGTAGCTTACATTCAAACCTTTTAATAGTGGCGTAGATGTCAAACTGGTTAAGGATTTTTCTAATAGAAAGTACGCCTCAAAAATTTTTAGGAAGGAAACATACTCCAATATGTTCCTTCATTATGAAAGTTGCCACCCTACATACCAGAAAAAGTCCGTTGTCAAAGGTCAGCTAGTCAGGGCGGCTAGGATGACAACGAGTGAGGTTGACTTTCTAGCTGAATATAACCTCCTAACGAAATTCTTTTTACAAAGGGGCTACCCCAAAGAATTTATTTTGGAAATAGTTATGGAAGTCAGAACAAAAAGATCAGCAGGTAGATACGTACCACTATTGGGAGGTAACCAGATGGAAATAATGAATAATTCCATTGAATCATCCAATAGGAATTTATTTAAGTATACCTGTAGTATCATTCTATGTTTTAATCTTGATTCTAATGATATCAAAAACATCTTAAATAAAAACTGGGGCCTTCTAAATGGACAACAATTTAAGAAATAAAATGCCAGATAAGCCTAAAACTACTTATAGGAGTGGCTTGAATTTTAAAGAAATTCTACAGATGAGATGCTTTAAGCCACCAATTAACCCTGGAATGTCTAAATGTTACATGTGTAATATGTGTAAACACATTGCTGAGGGCAACCAGTTCACCATTAGAAATACAACTTATAAGATTAAGAACAAATACAATTGTAGCAGTAAAAAGGTTGTCTATAAGGCCAAATGCGAGATCTGCGCAGCCTATTACATAGGAAAAACTGATAGAAAACTACAGGAGAGAATATACGAACACATCTACAGTATTAGAAAAGGAAAATTAGAAAATGCTTTAGCAAGGCACTGTTCAGAAAATCCAGGACATAAATTTAAGTTTAAAGCCATTGACCAAGTTAGAGATGACCCTAGGGGAGAATACCAGCCACTTAAGTTAGAAGAGAAGGAACTTATTTGGCAGTTAAAAACTAATGCCAACCAATTCCCTGGCCTAAATGAAATGACGTCAATAAAATGTATCTTAAGGCTTAAGGATTTGGTTAGGTAATCCCTATATATATATATATTTATGATATTGAAGTCCTTTTATATATACACATTCATACATATTTTTCAACTTTTAATACACTTAGATATCACCTATGTTCTTTTTAATAAACTTGCAAACTTCTAAAATTATTTATTCAATTTATTGATTCATTATACCTTTTATATATATTATATTTTATATATTTTTATATAAAGTATATATTCATTGTAGGTCATTAAAATGTACAAGTATATTTGAATAATAAAATTTATTTAACAGTATTAATTATATAGATATTGTAAATTTATTCATGAACCAAAATTAATAATAGATATGCATGCATTTTAATATACAGTTTTAATAATTAATTTGAATAGAATATTAACTTTAGTATATATTTACCAACACATTACTGCTAGACCTTTTTTCTTAAAACATTTTGGTAATGAATCAAACTTGAACAGCATTGTTTTTATATGTTTTTACATGTTTTCCATGTTATACTTTCTATATGATGTTTTAAATAAATTACACAATATTTGATTTTATGAAGAAGTTTCACCCTAGAGAAAGAATTACAAATATAAATGAACAATAACAATATATAAAAAATATGCCTGCTTGTTTTTTATAGAATGGTCATACGCTCTGGGAGCATTATGTATAGGGAGCGTTTTCCACTTTAAATCGCAAATGAATAAATTAATTGTTTGATTACGCTAGCAACGCCACTATTAAAAGGTTTGAATGTAAGCTACAGATTGTTTTGCCTTCTGAAGAAGTCACGATATTATTTAGTGACGAAAAGTGTATGCGATTAAACGCACTTTAAGGTTTTATCTTTTATTGGTTTAATAAAGCAGTTTTTTACTCAATCGTTGCAGTTTGTGCTGCTAGCTGCCTGGTTCCTTTCTCAAGTTTGTGGTGTCGTTTGCTTTTCGAGGATATTTGTATAAGGCAGAGAAAGTCAACCATGTAGAAAGAAGTATAAGAACACCCTCTTTTGGTTCATTCTATAAGAATAAAAATAAACCAACATTAATTCTTCTCCGAATCCCACCAGTGACAAAACATAGGCAACGAAAATGTAGTGCCATAGCATCATTAACTACTGTAATACCATGCTTAAGGTTACCATACGTCCAGGTTTCCCTGGACACGTCCTCTTTTTTGGGCTCCTGTCCAGGCGTTTTTTGAAAATTCTGCGATAAAATTGCAGAATTTTCAAAAAGCAGACATCCCTATTTTGGAGTTTTTTCACTGCTTTGTTTTTTTTTTTGATTGGCTCATATCAAAAAGCAGAGCTCTGTTCAATGCGGAACTACTTGATGTTCCGCATTGAACAGAACAGGGTCCACTGTTCGAGGTTTTGATTGGCTCGTTTACCGGCATACGGGGCCAATCAAAAATCCCCAAACATGGACTTTTTTTTTTTGATCTTCAACTAAGAGTAGAAAGAGGACGAAAAAATGGCACATATTATTTCGTCCTCTTAGGTTGAAGAGCAAAAAAAAAAAGGTCTTTAGTTTTAGTCCTGCAAGAGTAAAGACCTTTTTTTTTTTTTTTTCATCCTCTTTTACATACAAAGAATTATGGTAATCCTAACCATGCTGTCTTACCCACTTTTCATGCTTTAAAGCTTTTGTTTACGAGCAGATAGGTTGGAATATAGCATTACAGTAGAACTGTTGTGGTGCTGCTCTTAGATATGGTATAGTGCATCTCTAAGTGGCTACAATGACTCAGAAAACATAAATCTAGAGATTATTACAACTAGTGTTTACTTGGCAAGTATATAACTTTACACTGGTGTTTCCACATAAAGTGGAAGGGTTACAGTAAACAGCCAGCAATGAAATTATGACCTAAGTGCACATGGCTCTTTAATGTTCCTTTCATGCAACCTTTCTCTTCCAGTAATAATCTGGTTGTTTAACCATATACATAATGTAAACCACCCAACTGTCCAGATTTTTGCAGAATGTTCAGATTTTTGCCTCATATTTTTGGCCAGTTCCTCATAAAAGTTATGGTTTTGTGGCAAATCATCCAGGACTGAAGTCACTAAATAATGGCAGATATTTGAGTTTCAGACTTCATACCTGACAGAAAATGTATGCTAATAAAACGCTTGTGATCTGTCAACTTTCTAAGTTAATAAGAGCAATATTTAAAATTGTCCCTGTTTTGGAGGCATTGCCTCCCCCCCCATTATTTATTTATTATTTTACATTTGTTTATTGAGAATTCCGACTGGACACATGTCCTTTTTCAGTGGAGGCCCAGGGAGAATAGCTCCACATTGAAACATACAGAAATACAATATACAAGTGGAATACTTAGGGCACAGAATTTAAAATACTATAAAGATATGGTTTGAACAAGTAGTTATACATACAGGCTAGTTAAAGAATATAATATCTGGCTTTGTCCAGATTTCTTGTGCTAATGGGTTAAGAGGTATGACACACACAATGTATTCAGAGAAGTATTTGTCACAGATTTGCTCATTTTAAATAGATGACTGTATGGATTCCTTTTCATACAAATATTCCATTTTATCACTGCTGTCAAAAAATAATTTCACATATTTTCCCATTGCATTAATAAATATTTTCCATACTTCCAAGTCACCTGATTTACATTATATCAGATTAAAAAGAAAAGGATAATTTTAAAAAGCTAAGCTGCTTACAATGTGTCTGTGTTAGCAGAGTGCAAGCACAAGTAACTGCCATGCCTCGGCCTCACTGCATTGTACTTAATCAGGAATTACAAACTCAGGCAGATACCTACCTTATTGTTGTATTCAAGCAGCTGCACCCCAGATGACTCAGCAGAACACTACAGCCACTGAAAACTCCAGAATTGGTAGTCTGCTTAAAAATTGTGGCTTCCTCAGCTCTATTTGCAAACAAAGGGCTTTTTTTTTTTTACTGTTGGTAAAGTCTACAAGTATTAAACTGTGAATGTGATTGCTGACACCCATGGGTATACTAGCTACAATGCTTGCCTCTGTTCCATAGCTGCAGTCTTGATCCATGGAAGTTATGTATATGTCTTAGTCAGACCCCTCTGCCTCATGCTTTCATCAGTTCTGAAGACTTCTGCACCAAATGATCGATGACAAGAGAAAAAAAAAGCTTGCAGCATGCAGTCTCATCAGTAACAGTGGCAGCTCCCTCCCCTGGGTATAAATGCTCCAGAAGCAAAAGTAAAAACAGAAAATGTAAAACTTCATGAAACAGGGCTGCTGCAGCTTATGTCAGTGCATAAATAAATATTTTCCAAAGTCGTTATTTTTATGCAATACTTGTTGGTTATAAGATTTTAGTGTGTATGGCATGTTCTGCCATGTGGTTTCAGGTATATTTGGATCATTACATAAAGGAAAAATATTTACAGGTAAAGGAGATAAAAGAACTAGAGGAGGAATCTTTAGAAAAGGAAAGGAGAAAATTATATAGAAATAAATGGAACTTGTGGGAACAAGACATACAGAGTAATGGTGTGGAGTAGGAGTGAGATTTTAGGGATGGCAGCATTTTATATAATGATGGAATGATTGTTACTAACAAAATGTGTATGGATACTGCATGAAAAATATTATTACAGTTTGTATTCTCTTCTTTTAATATGTGTATCAGTGTTATTGTCTAAAATGGGATTTAATGAAAATGTTTAAATAAATGAAGAGACAAACCAAAAAAATTTACATTAGTGTGGAGACAAATTAGGGGAGATTGTAATATGGAGGTTAAAAGCTGAATTACAAATTAGGGGAGATTGTAATATGGAGGTTAAAAGCTGAATTACAAATTAGGGGAGATTGTAATATGGAGGTTAAAAGCTGAATTACAAATTAGGGGAGATTGTAATATGGAGGTTAAAAGATGAATTACAAATTAGGGGAGATTGTAATATGGAGGTTAAAAGCTGAATTACAAATTAGGGGAGATTGTAATATGGAGGTTAAAAGCTGAATTACAACGGTTGAAGTTAGGAAAAATGAAGAGGAAGGAGAAGAGCGAATTTCTGTAAATTCTTACGATAGGACTGTTTTTGGGTTCCCTTTGTTTTGGTGTTTTTCCTTGTGCTACAGCTGTAGTGAAAACATGCCTGAAACGCAGCTTTACAGACAACTGGAAGGTGAAACTGAACATCGAAAAGTCTGAATATGTAATTTTTAACAAGGAACCCTAGTGTGTTTATCAGCATAGAAAAAGTACTTTTTGGACAGTTCCAAGATGGTTTTATACTGATCATCGGGCTGATCAGAGCTCTACCACTGTGGAAACCTAGAAATTGATTAAAAAAGCCAGGAAAAGTTGGCAAGCCTGATAAAATTAATTTACTGGCTTGTAAGTACACTGTCTGGATGTTCACAAAGAAGACGTTTAGAAAGAGTAAGAAAACTAGAAAAGAAGCAAAAAGCTCTGGTTGGTAAGAATCTTGCAGCGGTTTAGGAAAAAGTAGTTCAAATTTTGGCTTTAGTGGGAAATGGTTTCTAGTAATTTAGAGGGAAAATATACATCAAATACACACAGAGGTGTTGAAAATAGGCACAACACTAAAATAATCTATACAGTCAAGTGACAAAAGGCAGGAAAAAAAAACAGAGAAGAAACTTTAACTCTTCAGATGAGATGAAATGAAGGAATGACTAGCTCAACATGAAGCTTCTCATGAAGAACTGTTTCAAAAAATTGCTTAAGAAAAAACCTGATATTTTCTGCTACACTGCAGAAACTGAAAGGAATATACTGCATTAATTTTATAAATGTACAATTAAGGAACTGCAGAGATGGACATGACAACATGATTTCTTATCTGAAAAGGGTATATAGTGAGTATGCTCAAATTCTAGCCTTCAAAAAGCAGCCAAGACTTACATTAATAAGATGCAATTGTAACAGCAGAGCTGCTCCCAAGAAAACTGAGGCTGAAGGGAAAATATTGAAAACTGGGTACACCACAATGCTTGTGGAAAGTGATTATTCAGTCTACACTAATCTGAGGAGAAGCAAGTCTGTCACAGGTTCATAGTTATATACTAGGCCTAATGACCAAAAGCCTTTATACACTTAGCCTTGCAATCTAACCCAAATGTGTCCCTCTGTATCATTCGCATTTATTAGGTGGGGGTATGCTAATTAGGACATTTCTAGACATTATGTAGGGGTATGTTAGTTTGGGCATTACTGCCTGCTTCTGTCTATGAGAGACATTGGGGCAAAAGGGGGATGCTGAGAGGCAGGTGTTAGTTACTATAGACATGTCTTCAGAATATGTATTTTTTCTGGAGAATGAAAACCATTTTTGGAAGATGAGCAGTCAAAAGAAAAAAAAGAGTTCAGTCAACAAAGAGTGAGCCAGCAAGCTGAATGGATCTACCATGATAACTGCACACTGAATAACAAGTTGATCAGAGCTCTCCCAGCGTGAAAACTGCAATTGTTTAAGAAAGCCAGTGAGACCTGTCTAATGAGATAACGTTCAGTTGCTGGTCAGTAATTATGAGATACAACAGAGACCTCGTTTCTGATGAAGGAACCACGAAGGAAAAGAATAGTAGCAGCAAAAACAACCACAGAGGTTCCAAACATGGCAAATACGATCTTTGCTTTGTTTTGTTGATTCTTTTATTCTAAAAAATACAAACAGGTAAGCGCTTTCATGGATAAACTCTGCTTCATCAGACCATGTTAAACACAATGTAACAGATGACTATTTAAATGTTACAGCAGCCAATCAAGTGCAAGTCTACAAGAAAGGGAAAGGTCAGTATATTTAAATTACATACTGTAGTGGTAGCGTTGTCGCCTCACAGTAAGTCGTCCTGTTCGATTCTCAGCTAGAGCGTCTTCTGGGTGGAGACCAGCAACTCGGCACGTAAAACTCTACTGCCAATCATTAGTGGACCGGAGTTCCGCTGTGATGACCCCTAACCAGGAAAAGCCAAAAGACACAACAACTGTAGTGCAAAATAGACTTGCTTTGTGCTGAGAACTGAAAGCAGCTCACATCCACAATGTTAAACACTATCAAACTATTGCAACCTTAAAAAAACAATACATATACATACATAAAAACAGATTATTATACAAATAAGTAGCAGCATTTATAAAAGCAGCAACTAATAATAAAATGTCTAAAAAATCCTGCTGATTCCTTACTCTATCAGCATGGACAATAATAAAAAAACAAAGCAGTCGATCTACTGAAAGTCTGAAAGACAGATGTAGTTGAACTAGTGTGGCTATTATATGCTACTAATAGAAACTGCCTGATACTAAATGTATAGTTAAGAAAAATAAGGATAGGATGGTGTGTGAAACTGTATGACATGCATATGCTACCAAATGCATAATTGGGAGATATAAATATAGTCATGGAACATCATGATAAAAAATTGATGTTATCATATTAACAGCAAGGGCTAACGATGTTTCAGAGCTCTTACTTTAAGGAAAGGTTTTATTGATACCTTGCTGTTCAAACCCGGGGGTTTGTCAGTTTGTAGCTGAATAATCCATTTCTGTTCTATGGATTCAGTCTTGTTTAATAAATCACCACCTCGAATATTAGCATGCACTAACTCTAAAGCAAAGAACTTGAACTTATGACTGGGGCCTGTCTCATTAACATGCATAGCTAAAGCACTGGATACTTTCACATTTCCAATGTCTCTCAAATGTTCAAGGATCCTATCCTTGAAAGCCCTGTTTGTCTTACCTACATAGTAGGAAAAACAACTGTGATGCAGAAACAGAAGTATACCAGATTTTTGGTTTGACAATCCGCATAGAAACTAGTGTCAATACTGAAGCCAAGTTGGGGGTGAAGGAAATGACCCCCAGTGTGTATGCATATACAAGCCATACACCTTCTACAGGTCAGTAATTAGACTGCCTGGATACCAACAAAGATAACATTTGGTGAAATAGTGAAAGAAACAGAGAAGAAAAAACTCAGGCTGGAAAGAATCTTGCATCTCTTCAGCAAAGAAAAAAAAACAGTCCAAGTATTAGTTTAATTTACAGGAAAATAAATCAAATGCACTCAGATGTGTTTAAAATAAGTGAAACATTGACTATATATATATATATATATATATATATATATATGTGTGTGTGTGTGTGTGTGTGTGTGTGTGTGTGTGTGTATATGCATGTGTACAGTCAAATAATAGCGCCCAAAAATGGAAGAAGCTTTAACTAGCTATTCAGATGATAAAACGATAAAACTGCAAAAATCAGAAATTATATAAAGAAAAAGCTGGCTGTGCATGAGGCTTCTCAAGAAGAGCTGTTTCAAAAAATAACAGTGAGGACTGAGCATGAAAAAAGAGAGATTTTTTTGCTGCCGTAGACAAACTAGAAGGAAGAGACTACTGATTTTATGACAGAACAAATAAGCAACTGGACTGGTATTCTGCAGCAGGATTTGTTAATCGAATGGGCACATTTTGTGTATTCTGCAAACTTGGCACTGAGAAAGCAGCCAAGACCTGTATTAGTAAAGATGCAATCTTACCAGCATAAAGAGTTGATCCTGACAAAAGTGTGATGGCAAGGAAAAGTTTTAAAAGCTGGAAATAATGGATGTTTCTGGAAAATAATTATTCATGGTATACCAGGCAGAAGGGAAGCAACTTTATCCTAGCAATCAAAAAAATGTCAAGAAGCAAGTGTGAGACTAAAGCTGCTGTACTTAGCTATCCTCAGAATACTTGGAAGATAAAAGACATTTTCTGGATGCAGACTAAGAAGGAAATAAAAAGTTTAGCCAACAAGCAAATGGGGACTGTGCTTCTCATTTGTCTGACAAGAACAAAGCCATGGAGAGACTTTACTAGTGAAACCTTTTCCATTGTTCCAAATCACAATGCTTGAGCTGTAGAAAAAAAGCACAAGAACTGACTAGAAGAATCAGGAGTACTTTGGATTTGAACTAGAGACTGACAGTCGGACATGGAGATGATAAGTAAAAAAAGGCCAGCAACATTTTGAAATTAGTCAACAGACGGGAAAATATAAAGTACAACTCTCATTGCATATAGTATTAGGCATGAGAAATTTGGCTTTGCAAGAATTAGCTGAGAAAAAAATGGAATTTTGTTGACTGCGTTAAAATGATGGATGAACTATAAAGTATACACTCCACCTCGTACCATTAATGTTTAGGACACTGAAGGGAGTGAATATGTGACTGTAAGCAAAACAGTTTTTCTTATTATTTGTATAGAAATTTTATGACATGCATTGCATTTTATATTGTAAAGCAGTTTTGAATAGAGTGCAGTCAGCGGTGTTTTAAATGACAGGTTGAGGAGTTTTATTAGTACCTCCTGTATATGCTAAAGATATTAAGGCAAGGAAGCAACTTTTTCTGGGTTGGAATATATTCATGCTTTACATTGTAACAGAATATGAAAGGCTGGAAAGAAGCATGTAATATAATTAATTGTCTTGTGTTGCTGGGTTGGGAATGTAAAAGTGCATTGATTACATTGTTTGTAGAATTAAAATAATCTCCCCTCTTTTACAGTGGTGGATGTCTAGATTAATGTCCTTGGTTTAAGCTACAGAGCAAGCTTCTGTTTTAAAGAAATATGTTTGAATAATATGCAAAATGATGGCAGACATGAACATGGTATTTTTTCCTTGTATTTGCAAATTCATTCGCTATTTTTTAAATTAGTAAATGGGAGACAAGTCTACAGGTACAAGCAATTAACAATGAGAAGTCTGAACAGTGTTTTATGCATTTGCAAAGTTAGTGGCTGTTTTTTCTCATTACCAACTGTTTTTATTTGTAGATGAGATGTCTGCTTGTGCAAGCAATTAATCAACAGAGCTTTAAACGTGCTGAGAGAATTCTAAGATGTACAATGTAATTAACATTTAAAGGTACATTGGCAAACAGTTCAGTGAATATAAATGAAGTTGAAACTGGGAAGTGAATAAGTTATAAAAGTAGTTGCCTCCCCAGCAGCTTTAAATGCATTTAATGTAAAAGTGCACAATTTAGTTTATTTAAAGGTAGCCAGTAGATATTTTCTACGGTTAAAAGTTATTGAAAGCATTCTAGCTGTTTTTTAACATCTGGGAGGGGAATAAAGATAAAATAACAGACATCAATCATTGTAAATGGCAGCACAGGCTGTAGCATGTGCTTTAGCATGGATAAACTTATTTTTAGAATGGCAATGTCTGGATGCAGCTACTGATTTAGGGCAACCGCTGTCTGGAGGGGTAAAGAGAGTAAATGTACATGGATTTGTCTGTTTGTTGCAAGTTAAAAGAAGATAGGTTCTAAAAATCTATTTAGTTTTTGTGAGAGTTTTTATTGAAGCAAAATGTCTTGAAAAATGTGACACAGGTTGAAACGGAGATGTGAAAATGCAGTTACTTAAGACATCAGCCTCACAAACATTAATGCATGAATGCTAAAAGTTTGAAAAAAAGAATTTCAAAAAAAACATTGAGTATAATAGATGGGAGTAATAACTTTCTATCATAATATCTACTCCATATTATCAAGAAATACATATGGCTTTACAGATATAGACAGAAAGCAAAAGGTATCAAATTATATTATGAAATGCAGGGTGCAAACAGTAATGTTGCATGAGACACATCTGGATAGAAACAACCATGTGAATGTGACAAAAAGGATTTTGGGATGAACATTCAGCAGAATAGCAAGGACACATGAAAAGGGGAGTAATAATACTGATTGCAAAAGGGGCTCCAGTAGTGAAATGGCAGGTTTGTGGTAGAAAGGAGTTACTGGCAGGGGAGGAGGATTATACTGGCATGCATTATATTCCACCTAAAACTGCTATTATGGAGTTTAAGAAAGCTTGGGGAGGAAAAAATCAGCTTTCAGCAAAGCATATTATTAATGGGAGGAGGGGTCTGGAATTTCATTTGCATTAGTGAAGATCTATCAGGGGGACCTGGAAAGGAAAATATTAAAAAAAAAAGAGGGTATATGTTTAAAGACATATATGAGAATATTTGAAATGGAAGATGTGAATTTAGTAGCAGGAAATCGGACAGAATTTACATATTACTCCCCTGTGTACAATAACTGGGCTAGACTAGATAGAAATTATATTTATCAGAATCACATTTATTTAACTGAAAGCTTTGCACCTAGACTCAATAACTATTTCAGATCATGCACCAATAAAAACTAAAATACAGATGCAGGGTAATGAAGTAAAAATAAGACACTAGAGCTTTCCTACTTTCCTCTTAAAAAAGGAGGAATTTAAGTAAAAAGTAATGGAAATTATTTTAGCATTATTAGGGAAGACAACCCCACAGGAGAAAAACTTAGGCAACAGAAAGTAGAAAGGGTTGTTGCCCAACTTAGGGAGCCCAGTAACAAGAAAAACAAATAGAGATCCTATAAAACTATTAATGATATTTTGCACATTTTATGAACATTTGTATAAAGTACAGGAATGTGAAAACTAAGAAAATGCACAAATGGAAATATTTATGGAAGAGTTAATTATGCCAAGGTTAGAGGAAGATGAGGCTCAATAATAAACAGTTAACATGGGAAGAAATGAGATAAAATAGTGATGTATAATCAGTCAGCAGGGAAGTCTCCTGGAATAACTAGTATTCCTGCAGAAGTTTGGAACTTTGGAGAGAAGAAAGTGATAAAAGGATCCGGAATGTTTTTTAACGGTATTTTAATGGAGGGAAGAAAACTGTGGTGTCTACATTATGTGAAGAGGGTAAAGACCCCTCAGACCTAGTTACATACAGATCCACATAATTTTAAACCATGATTATAAAGTGTTTATAAATAAACTAGCTAAGGGAATGGCAAAGGTGTTGCCAAAATTTACAGATATAGACAATGGGGTTTTGTTGGGGGAGGAGCACGTGACATTTTTAAAACATCTTTATTAAATTATCACTTGACACATAGGCAAACATACTTTAGTAAAACAAACCATATCAACATTTTCTCATTTATGTACATTGCATGCATATTTTCTTTCTTTAAAATAACTGTCATTTCAGGTCATACTTGCATAAATTGTTCAATTCTTGCCTTCTCTTAAACCGCACTCCTCCTGAACATTATTAAGTATGTATTCTTCCCACAAATTCCATTCATTTCTATGCAATTTGCCCCTTCTGGTTATTTTAGCTTTTTTACAGAATTCAGTACTTCAGTTACAGCTGGTTTAGATTTTGATTTCCATTTTCTAGTAACTGCTTTTTTTGGCAGCCAGTAGAATTAAACTTAATAAGTCCTTAGTATATCTAGGCAATTCAGATCCAGTGTCCCAGCACAAAAGAGACATTTTCTTAGTCATAGCCATTTGCTTACCCATATTTCTGACAGAGTACACTGAAGGGAATTTTTAAATTCTGACAGTTTATTATAGTTCAAAACACTTTTGCCAGTGTCCCCTTTTTTCCACATCACACCTCTAACTCTTGCTGACTACCTGAAGAAAAATGATTTGATGCCTGCTTGGTGTATAAAATACCTATGAAAACACTTCCTAGCAAAGATCATAAACCTTGAGGATATAGTTGCATACTTGACAGCCATACATATGTTCTCCCATTGTTCCCTTGTAAACTGCCTTTCCAGTCTCTCTTCCCAATCTTTTCTAACCTCCACTGATTGATTCTTATAGTCACCATTCATTTTACATGCCCTACTAATTACACCCCACCCCCCTTTTTTAACAAGGACTTCTGTTCATGATTTGACCAAAAATTCTACTAGAACAGGGCCTTCACTTTGGACTCCCCTATCCCTTTCTCTTTGTCTATACTCTAGTATCAATCCCTGGTAAGAAAAGCAGTCTCTAACCTGCAGTCCAAACTTCTTATTGACCTCATTTAACTCCAATACCCTTTCCTGTTTAGTTATTTGCTCCCAATACCTTGGTTCCTTTGCCAGTTTTCTCCAGTAAATTCCAGCCACCTCTTGCCTATTTTCTGTATCCCAAATTGTAGCCACCCATATTGGCAAACTCATTCTCCAATCCCATGTTAGCTTACTTCTTAGAATACTTTCTGCAACTGTATAAATATAACATAATATTCTGTATGTTTGTTGATATTATTCACCTTAAGGTTCTACATCCAAAATAGCAGTCTCTCTCTTACAAAGTTAGGCCTTACTAATTTAAATGCTATTAGGCTGCTGAAAAAGCAATTACTAGAAAATAGAAATCAAAATTTAAACCAAATGTAACAGAAATACCGAATATTGTAAAAGGAGCAAATTACATAGCAATAAATTGAATCTGTGGGCTCAAAACATGCAGAATGCCCAGGAGGAGGAGTGAGTTTTAAGGGAGGACAGGAATTGAGCAAGTTATTTAATGTTGGAGTGAATGAAAATTATTAAAAGGAAAACAAATGAAAACTATTAATATGGTTTGTTTTCTTTTCAATTAATGCATGTGTAATGTGAAGTTGTGTCATTGTTCAGAATATGTAAATTCAGTAAAAGTGTTTAAAATGAAGGCTAGTCTTAATGCAAGTCGAAGAAAAACTTAGTTTGACCTATAGTGGTAACTTATTCCATAGCCTGGGAATATGCTGAGTCAGAAAACTCTCTCTCCAGATAGTCTTGCTTAACTGTTAGTATAGATTTAGGTCCCTATCAATAAACAGGAGTCATTTGTTAGATCAAACAAATGGAAATATCAAACATTCATTGGTCATTTAGAACATGTAAATTCAGGAAAGATGTTTAAAAAGAAGCTAGACTTTTTTGCTCCATGCAAGTATTTGAAGGAAAAGGGAATTTGCCCTTTCCTCAACAATCTAAGAGTTAGTATATATCAGTTGCAAAGGTGTGGGGGTTTGCGGGGGGAGGCTTTACCCCCCTGTGTAAAAGTTGTTTATTTACTGTCAGTTTTTTTTTATGTTTTGAACTTTTGGTTTGCTATTAAACACATCAATTTTTAGAACTGATATTACAGAATTTTAACTTGCCATTGAACTAATGTCTTAAAGCTAAAGCATGTTTAGCAAAATAGTCTTCCATTTAAGCACTTTACCAGATACTTATGACTTTGCAGATGTTAAAAATAAGAGCTTAAGAGATCCAGTATCCAGACTGTATTCAAAATAATGGACAAAGGTGATGACCATGAATCGTGCCTCAGAGAGTAGGGCTGGTAAGCACTAGAATAACATGACAAAGTTCTGTGCAATTCACATTAACTGATAAGACCTTGTATTTGGTCTTACTCCACTGTGTAGCCACAGAGCATCATCTGGGGACCCCACATGCTAATGACTCCTTCCAGGATTGTACATGATCCAGAAAACACTACAACAAATGCATGTAAGCTGGTCCCAGCTACCTGAACTATGGGACCATAACTGTGTAACTGTAATTACAGTTTGTGCAATGCATCTGACAACACTGATACCCCTTTTCTACTGATGTACTGCTCAGCATACAGGGCTGATCAGCAATATCATAGCGGAATTAAAATAAATGTACCTCAGGAAAGACCCTAATGGTAACAAGAGCTTCTGTCCCCACAAAATGATACTTCCCAGACATATTAAGGCTTTTCCAACTTTAATTCTAGTGGCTGCCAAAATGCCTAAAAAAATCTTAGAAAATGGAAATCAGTCTAAACCAACTGTTGAAGTATTGAATACAGTAACAGAGAATACAGAACTGTAAGTGGGATCTGTAGGAAAGAGTATGAACAAATTACATAAAAATGGAAATTGTGGGAAAATACATACTGAATAGGGGAGGAGTGAGATTTAGGGGAAGGCAGGAACTGAGCAATTTATGTAATACTAAATTCATGATAGTTATACAAGAAAAAAAGAAGAAATATGATATTTAATGCTTGTAAGTAGGAACATGTTAACATTGTTTGTTTTCTTTTACAAAAATGTGTGTTTGCTTATGTCTTAAGTGATAATTCAATAAAGGTGTTAAAAAAAATAAGGATTTTCCATGAAAAGAAATGTTCATCTGCTGTAGTGGCAGGTCAGGTTAATGTTTATAGAAAGAGGGGCAGATTCAAGGAGGGACCAGGTCCCTTAACGTAGGTCTAAGAATGAAGATAACTTTCAAAAAGCTTTAGATAACTGTAAAGAACCAATGGGCAAATGTTCCAGGCCAACTTGGAAATTAGAAATGGCCACCAGTTGAAACTTAAAAGTACAGACTGAAAAAGACCATCTAAAAATCCAAAATAGCATCTTATGGAGTGAAAAGGGATCCAAACTCGTTGATGTGGCCCAAATGGTAATTTTATTACCATAAACCTTTCTGGTGGAGGGCTTTTAATATAAAGAAAGGATACGTACAACTCTACTGGATAGCTAGGGATCTCTGGTATTCATTGGAAGTGGAAGAATCAAGTAGTCAACTTAAGTATTTCGGATTCCAGTGAGGCTGCCTCAAAGGGTGGAAAATCAGATCTGGAATATGATCCAAAATCCATGGAGTGTGTACTAAATGAGGTCACAAAAAGTGGAACCAAGCTTGTCTGGGGTACAACAGGGCTATTAGAATTGCACTGCAATGAGCTGCTTTCTGTAAAAACATTTTCAATGGTATTGGAAGATAAGCATGTAAGAGATGCAGGGACCAAATATGAAGAGTAGCATCCCTTGGTAACTGTCTCTTGGGAGGGATCAGGGTAAAGAAACTGCAACATTATATTTTTAAGGTTTCGCAGACAAGATGCAGCATGGCTGGCCCCAGTGGCTGAAAGCCTGTGCAGCCACTGACTGGTTGAAGGACCACTTGTGAGGTATCACAATACTCCTGATCAGTTTGTCCAGTAAAATGTTGGATTTCCCAAGGACGTTCATTGATAGAAGAAAGTTTTCCTTGGATATTGCCCATTGTCATATCTCATGGCCTTTCAACACAGGGACTAGGATTGGGTTCCTCTTTTTTGTTGCTGTACCAGACCACAGCCATGTAGTCAGACTGGAAGGAGATCACACATTTGGGGAGGCAGTTGTGGAAAGCCTGCAGTGCCAGGAGTACTGTTATCTCCAAATCATTGATGTGTACATGGGTCTCTGACTGGGACCAGGCAGCTTGGACCATCTTCCCTTTGTAATGTCCCTCCCACTCTAGGAAGGAAGCATCTGTTGTCATCAGGGCTGGGGGTTGTGGAAGGAGAAAGGGACATCCTAAGGAGACATGGTCTGAGATCAGCCAACAAGATATCTGAAGATGATGACACCTTGGTGAAATGGATGAGGACATTTATTTTGTGAGTTGTCATAGCTGAGAGTCCACTGAAGGACCCTCATGAAAAACATGGCTAAAAGAACTGCATAGGCCATGAGGCTGAGAAGGCAAATATCTAAAGCTGGTGGCCTTTGAAGATAAAGAATATGGTTGGTAGGCCTGAAGAAACAGGAATAACAACTTTGAAGGAGAAAGCTTGGCAGTCTGGTCTTGTCTAGATGGCAGCCTTTAAACTCCAAAGCTTGAAGATGTACCAGGCTGGATTTTTCAAAATTTACTGTAGTACCCAAGGAAGGGCACAGATGGTGTGAAGAGCCTCTTGCCTGAACCAGCAATGCTTCTGAAGTTGCCATGAGGAACCAGTCTTTAAGGTACAAAAAGACCTGGAATCCCTGCAGCCTGAGCCAAGTTGCTACCACTGCCATGTATTTGTTGAACACCTGGGGGGCTGCGGTGAGGCCAAAGGGCAAAGCCCAAAACTGTTACTGACTGTCTCCCAGCCAGGAGGGCAAGTACCTCCTGTAATGTCTTGCTTTTTTATGTGGTAGTAAGCATCCCCAAGTGTTGGGAAGGGGTCTTTGTTACACTGGAGTAAACTAAAAAGGAATGGTGTAGGCTCTGGAATAACTCTTAACACCCAGTCTTCTGATGTGATGTGTCAAATAGCATCCAAAATGGAAGAAGCTTTAATTCAGCTGATAAAACTGCAAAAATCAGAAATTGTATTAAGAAAAAGCTGGCTGTGCATGAGGCTTCTCAAGAAGAGCTGTTTCAAAAAATAACAGTGAGGACAGCATGAAAAAAAGAGAAGAAGGAAGAGACTACTGATTTTATGACGGAACAAATAAGCAACTGACTGGTATTCTGCAGCAGGATTTGTTAATCGAATTGGCACATTTTGTGTATTCTGCAAACCTGGCACTGAGAAAGCAGCCAAGACCTGTACTAAGATGCAATCTTACCAGCATAAAGAGTTGATCCTGACAAAAGAGTAATGGAAAGGAAAAGTTTTAAAAGCTGGAAATAATAGATTTTTCTGGAAAAATGATTATCCGTGGTATACCAGGGAGAAGGGAAGCAACTTTATCCTGGCAATCAAAAAAATGTCAAGAAGCAAGTGTGAGACTAAAGCTGCTGTTCTTAGTTATCCTCAGAATACTTGGAAGATAAAAGACATTTTCTGGATGCAGACTAAGAAGGAAATAAAACGTTTAGCCAACAAGCAGATTGGGACTGCGCTTTTCATTTGTCTGACAAGAACAAAGCCATGGAGAGACTTTACTAGTGAAACCTTTTCCATTGTTCCAAATCACAATGCTTGAGCTGTAGAAAAAAAGCACAAGAACTGACTAGAAGAATCAGGAGTACTTTGGATTTGAACTAGAGACTGGCAGTCGGACATGGAGATGATAAGTAAAAAAAGGCCAGCAACATTTTGAAATTAGTCAACAGACGGGAAAATATAAAGTACAACTGTCATTGCATATAGTATTAGGCATGAGAAATTTGGCTTTGCAAGAATTAACTGAGAAAAAAATGAAATTTTGTTGACTGTTAAACTGATGAATGAACTATAACGCATATACTCCACCTTGTAGCATTAATCTTTGGACGGACACTGAAGGGAGTGATAAGCAAAACAGTTTTTCTTATTATTTGTATAAAAAATTATGACATGCATTGCATTTTATATTGCAAAGCAGTTTTAAATAGAGTGCAATCAGAGGTATTATCAATGAGAGGTTGGGGAGTTTTATCAGTACCTCCTGTATATGCTAAAGATATTAAGGCAAGGAAGCAACTTTTTCTGGATTGTAATATATTCATGCTTTACACTGTAACAGAATATGAAAGGCTGGGAAGAAGCATGTAATATAATTAATTATCTTGTGTTCCTGGGGTGGGAATGTAAAAGTGTATTGATTACATTGTTTGTAGAATTAAGATAACCCCTCTCTTTTACACAGGTTGATGTCTAGATTAATGTCCCTGGTTTAAGCTGCAGACCAAGCTTTTGTTTTAAAGAAAATATGTTTGAATAATACACAAAACGATGGCAGACATGGACATGGTATTTTTACCTTGTATTTGCAAATTCATTAGCTATTTTTTTTCCATTAGTAAATGCTTTCAGTGGGAGATAAGTCTACAGGTACAAGCAATTAACAATGAGAAGTCTAAGCAGTGTTTCATGCATTTGCAATTAGTAGCTGATTTTTTCCTCATTACCAACTGTTTTTATTTGTAGATGAGATGTTTGCCTGTGAAAGGATTTAATCAACAGAGTTCAGAACACTCTGTGCTGACAGAATTCTAAGATGTACAGTTTAATTAACATTTAAAGGAACATTGGCAAACAGTTCAGTGAAAATAAATGAAGTTTGAAACTTTGGGAAGTGAATAAGTTATATAAGTAGTTCATAGGTTCATAGGTAGGTACTAGGCTATCGGCCCTAGGGCCCATACAAGCCTAGCCAAAAAATGTACCCTGGCTTTCGCCACCCAAGAAAATTATTTTCCTGTGCCCCTGTCGAGCAGAGCCACAGAAGTGATCCCCAGGGTGAATTTCCCATTTCCCATCCAATCATCAAGATTTTTCTTGAAGAGTGCTAATGAGGAGCTCTGTTTGACATAGATAGGTAGTCTGTTCCAGAGTATGCGAAGTCTCTGGGACAGGAATCTATCCCTCCAGCATGTTCTGTTTATTGTGGTGACAAGGTTTAGGTCCCTACAGCGTGTAGCTCGGAGGGATTGGAATTTCTTTAAGTGGAGCATGTCCAACAGCTCTGGGTTTGACATAGCTTTGTATGTTAGGCAGAGATCGCCCCTGAGTAGCCGATATGCGATGGAGTAAAGCTGTAGTTTTTTTAGACGGTCTGCATAGGGCATCTGTTTGAGGCCAGTAATCCTCTTTGTGAGGTATTTCTGTGGTCTTTCCAGTTGTTGTAGATGTCTTGTGAGGTACATACCAAAAGGGGCATTGTACTCTATAATGGGTCTAATGAGTGATGAGTAGAGGGGAACAATGACCTCTTTTTTTCTGGATGAGAATTCTTTTGCTTTTGTGATGAAATGAGCCACATAGAAGGATTTCCTGATCACTGTGGCAATGTGATTATCAAAGGAGAGACTACAGTCCACCTGTGTCCCAAGGTCTCTTATCACATTTTCGGCATTAAGTAGACTACCAGCTATGTGGTAGTTCATGGGTACAGAGTTTTTACCAAAGGGGATGACAATACACTTTTTGGCATTGAGCTTCAGGCCATGGCTTTGACACCAGGTATCTGTCTCAGTGAGGCCCTTTTGTAGTTTGTCCACATCGTTAGGAGTTTCACTTATGGCTCCTAGTTTGCAGTCATCTGCAAACTTTGTTAGCCAAAGACCTTCTGTATTGGCCTGCACTTCAGAGAAGTAGATACCAAACAGGAGAGGACCCAGGACTGAACCCTGTGGTACTCCACTTGTCACTGGTCTGATGCCAGATTTGGAATCCGCTACTTTCACAGTGTGGGTTCTGTCCGTGAGCCAGTTGGCAACCCATCTTGTGACATAGGGATTTATACCTAGTTTAGTGAGCTTATCTATAATTCCAGAGTGGGGGATGGTGTTGAAAGCCTTGGCAAGATCTAGATAAACTGTGTGAACCATTTTACCCTCGTCTATGGCTTTGGTGGCTGCTTCAAAGAAGGCAATCAAGTTTAGGAGACATGATCTGCCTTTTACAAATCCAAACTGGGTAGGGTCCAGAGTTTGGAGATTACCAATGTCTTTGTTTATGAGTTCCACAATGATATGTTCCATGGCCTTGCAGACCAGGCTGGTCAGGCTAATGGGGCGGTAGTTCCCGGGGTCCGTAGTGGTTCCCCCTTTGTGGAGTGGGATAACCGTCGCGGTGCGCCATTCAGTGGCCTCCCCAGCAGCTTTAAATGCATTTAATGTAAAAGTGCACAATTTAGTTTATTTATTTAAAGGTAGCCAATAGATATTTTCTACAGTTAAAAGTTATTGAAAGCACTCTAGCTGTTTTTTACATCTTTGAGGGGAATAAAGACAAAAGAATAGCCATCAGTCATTGTAAATGACAGCACAGGCTGTAGCATGTGCTTTAGCATGGATAAACTTATTTTTAGAACGGCAATGTCTGGGTACAGCTACTGATTTAGGGCAACTGCTGTCTGGAGGGGTAAACATTCAGAGTAAATGTACATGGATTTGTCTGTTTGTTGTAAGTTAAAAGAAGAAAGGCTGTTCTAAAAATCTATTTAGTTTTTCTGAGTGTTTTTATTGAAGCAAAATGTCTTGAAAAATGTGACACCGGTTGAAATGCAGATGTGAGAATGCAGTTACTTAATGGACCACTACGGGCAAATGATGAAAAAAAAACTTTTTTTATCTTGCCATGATTTACTGCATCTCCCAAAACTGCCTGCAGCAAAATAAGTACTCGTTCCTAATTTTATTTTGTTTTTACTTTTGTCTGCCCTCATGGGACTAGACATTGTGATTCCTTTGGAAAGCTAAATCTGTCCCATAATGCATAGATTGTGAGAATAAATAGCCCTACCGTTTGTTGTCAGACTAGACTTCCATTCACTTAGAATGGAACACCTGAAAAAAACTGCTAAGTTTGAGAGTCTGCAGCTCATGTGTCATTGACTGGTCTGCACTGAGTTTTACAAATGTTCCTACTGATGTATTACACATTCTCTGAAAGAACCTTGCAAAAGTGTCACCAAATTACTGAGATAAAAAAGACTTTTCACAAGGAGCAGTTTTGCAAGTTTCAATTCCTGGCCAAGTTACTCCTCCCATCTCCCCTCCTTCAGTGGGCTACATTCTCACATTTCCAGCTTGGGTAGATTCAACTATTTAGTCAGCTTTGCATGACAACAGACATCAAACAAATCACAGCCTGGTGTGCCACTAAAACTGTTCGCTCATACGTCTCCACTTCTGAACAGCATTTCCCAGGAATAAAAAAAAAAGCAAGGAAAAAAAAAAAAAAAAAAAAGCACACACATCAGTCCAGAGTTTAGGCCAATCTATCCATTTTTTTAAAATGTGCTCAGTAAAATATTCAACTTGTAATGCATTCTGGCTGCTGACATGGTTATCTTTACATAGTTATTCTCTTATAGCATAACCTGAACTTGTGGTATTTAATGATAAAGTTTACAACAGTTCTCAGTTTCTTAACAATGACCTCCCAAGTCTCTGATGTGACCTGATATTTTCCCTTACTATTGCATGAATGGGCGTACCTTTGTTGAAGGTCGTGTGTCAGGGCTGGTA
The DNA here is from genome assembly GCF_019279795.1 of Protopterus annectens. Taxonomy (NCBI): domain Eukaryota; kingdom Metazoa; phylum Chordata; order Ceratodontiformes; family Protopteridae; genus Protopterus; species Protopterus annectens. Next base: position 1,198,395,199 of record NC_056745.1, read on the forward strand.
ACTCGGCATGTAAAAATCAACTACCAATCATTAGCGGACCGCAGTTCCGCTGTGGTGACCCCTAACCGGGAAAAGCCGAAAGACACAACAACAATATTGCTTTATGTAGTTTGTCTTAGTTGTGTAACCGTAGCATGTCTCTCATCCTCTCAGCAACAGAAATCCTGGAGAAAACTTGCAAAGCAGATACTTGTATTCAGGGACGTGGGGAGGCATACGCACTGTACTGATTCTGATTTCAGTACAACTTTTTAAGAAGGGGGGTAGCTTTTTTGAAAGCTAAAAAAAAAAGTATGTATTTCTTCCCTTTTAAGGAGGTGTTGGCTCCTTTAATGAGGATACCAGCCAGTCGGAAGTGAGCTCACATCATGTCCGGCTGGCTGCGAGCGAGGGAAACAATCACAAATGGATTATCATTGAGCGAGCTTATCATTGAGTTGGATAGTTTGGAAGGCAAGAGCGAAATGGAAGGCAATCAATTGAAGTAAGTGTGTTACTTAACTTTGAACGAAGTGTGAAACAATCGCAAATGGCAGCAGATAGTTTGAACTGGCAATCAATTGAAGTAAGTGTGTTACTTAACTTTGAACGAAGTGTGAAACAATCGCAAATGGCAGCAGATCAGTTGAAGTAAGTGTGAACAAAGTGTGAAACAATCGCAAATGGCAGCAGATAGTTTTGAACGAAGTGTGAAACAATCGCAAATGGCAGCAGATAGTTTGAACTGGTGTGTGTGTGAAGTAAGTGTGTTACTTAACTTTGAACAAAGTGTGAAACAATCGCAAATGGTAGCAGATAGTTTGAACACTTTGAACGAAGTATGAAACAATCGCAAATGGTAGCAGATAGTTTGAACACTGAAACAATCGCAAATGGCAGCAGATAGTTTGAACACTTTGAACGAAGCGTGAAACAATTGCAAATGGCAGCAGATAGTTTGAACTGGTGTGTGTATGTATGGCAGCAGATAGTTTGAATTGGTGTGTGTGTATGGCAGCAGATAGTTTGAACTGATGTGTGTGTGTATGGCAGCAGATAGTTTGAACTGGTGTGTGTGTGTATGGCAGCAGATTGTTTGAACTGGTATGTGTGTGTATGACAGCAGATAGTTTGAACTGGTGTGTGTGTGTGTGTGTGTGTATGGCAGCAGATAGTTTGAACTGGTGTGTGTGTGGCAGCAGATAGTTTGAACTGGTGTGTGTGTGTGTGTGTGTGTGTGTGTGTATGGCAGCAGATAGTTTGAGCTGGTGTGTGTGTGTGTGTGTGTGTGTGTGTGTGTGTGTGTGTGTGTGTGTGTGTGTGTGTGTGTGTGTGAGAAACGTCCCCCCACATAATACACCTGCTGGTTATAGGTGTTCAGGCTCAAACCCTGTACCTTTGCTACAGGGTAAGAAGAGCCTAAAGTCCCTAACCACCACCATTTCTGAACTTTGTTCAGATTTGCTTTTCTAATGGTTGTGAGCTATGGTGAGAAGTGAGAACTGAAGTTGTATTTCTCCCATTATTGTTTTTGTTGTTTGTCCAGGTTATTTGTGCTAAGGTGTGAAGTGAGAACTGAACTTGTATTCCCTCATTACTGGCTTTGTTTGTCCAGTTTTTTTGTGCCAAGAGGTTGAGAGCTATCTAAATGATAGCCATTAAGTTTGTCTTCCTATTTTTCAAACTGCTGATTTGGCATAGTGGTGATATGTTGCACTGACTATAGTGCATATGGTTCTGAGTTCAAGACATGCATGGTGATAACACAGCATTTTATTCTAGCAACTTTCCAAAATTATACAAGCAATGTTTAAAATGTGTCCCTGGTTTTTAGGCTTTTGTCTCCCCCCCCCCAATAAATGTTGGCTTTTTCCAGATTTCTTGTGCTGCAAAGTTCAGAGATACAGCTGAGTGTCGACATTTTACAAGGAGCTGAGAGCTGCAGGGGAACTTAAGTTTAGTGCTGCTTATGCTGAGTCTGCTTGTACTGTTAATAGCACAACAGGTAGTGTACTTGCTTTTGATGCGGAAGGCTGTGAGTTCTTCTCCCACAGTAGGTAGATGCATTGCTGATACTGTACTGTGTTGTAAAGGGGGGTGGATGCTGTAGTCTGTTTTGGCGAAGATATCTACTAGTAACTATGAACCTGTTATCAGTTTGCCATCCATTCCCTATTGCAATATTACTAGCGTATCATTGTTTTTAATGCAACATAGGCAATTTATTCCTCAAGGGCAACAGGCACATTATTTGTAGATGAAACCATGAAACATAAAGTTGTTTGCTAGCAGCAACCTCTTCATTAGTTACAGATTTCTCTAATGTGGAATTATGTAGATGGCTTTTACTATTTCAGAGATTGTGCATATTTACTGATACTGGTGGACTGTAGAAGTTTGAGTAGACTTTTATGATGGAAGGTGTATCAAAGAGCACGTGTATGTTTCATGTGCAAGGGGCCTATGATTTGAAAACAGCCCAAAGTTAATCTTTATCTGCCACTGGCAAAATGTATTTTCTTTGAATGTGGGTTTCAATGCTGTCTCATTGAATGTGAGTTTCAAGGGCAGAGAAGTTTTAATGCTAAGTCTAATTTCATTGTGAGACTGCATTGCTTTGTTTAGCAGATATTTATTGGTATTCGTGCTGTAAAATGCAAAATAAAACTTTTCTGGCAAATCATTTAGGAATGAAGTCACTAAATAATGACCGACGTTAAGTTTCAGACGTCATAATCTTCAGAAAAATGCATGTTAAAGCAAGACCTGATATTCTATCAACTGTCAAGTTTATACAAGGTCAATTTTTAGTACTGTTTGTATGTTCCCCCAATATATTTGGCCTTGTCCAGATTTCCTGCATTAAGAGGTTGAGAGGTATGTGTAAATAAATCGCTTTATAGAATTAGGAATATCCAAACCTCTCAACTGTCCCCAATTTTGGCTCAAAATGTTGCTCTCCCCCTAGTAATCTCTCTGCAAAATAGCAATTTTGGAAGAAAACGTGGAGGGTTTACTTTTATAAATAACTGTAATGATCAGAGTTATACATTACTTTTATTTCGGAAATGCATGTAGATTCTCTAATTTTGTTAGCTGCTCTAAGTTAACTGTGCTCATATTAAAATGGTGTCCCTTCTTTGACAGGTTCCCAGCTGTATTGTCTGGCAATTTTATATTTTTGCATCACATTTTTGATCCGTTTTTCATAAAATTGCAGTTTTCTGGCAAATTAGTGGCAGATTGTTAAAGACTGAAGTTAGAAAATAATGGCAGACATTCGAGTTTCAGATTTCATACCTTTCAGAAAATTCGTACTAATGCAAGACCTACTACTATTCTATTATCTTTTCTAAGTTTATAAGAGCAATATTTAAAAAATGTCCTTATTTTTGGGCCTTTGCCTCAGTGTTATTTATGAGTTTGTTGCTCTAAGAGGTTGAGAGGTGTGTGTGTGTGTGTGTGTGTGTGTGTGTGTGTGTGTGAGGTAGGTAGCATACCTCTCAACTGTCCAAATTTTGTGGAATGTCCAGATTTTTGCCCCATATTTTTTTGTCTGTTCCTCATAAATTTTGTGATTTTCTAGAAAATCATTGAAGGCTGAAATTGCTAAATAATGACACATTTGAGTTTCAGACTTCATGTCCTTTAGAAAAATTCATACTAGCACAAATCCTGTTATTCTAGCAACTTTCTCATACTAGCACAAATCCTGTTCTAGCAACTTTCTAAGTTCACGAGAGCATTATTTAATATCTGTCCCTGTTTATTTTAGGCTTTGTCCATATTTCTTGCACTAAGAGGTAGGTAGGGGTGTGTGTGTGTGAATGAAACATCCTAGTTATGGGTAGTAGGTGGTTAGTAATTTACTCAAGCTCAAAACCTGTACCTTAATTACAGAAAACAAAAGCATAAATTCTCTACCCCAACTACCATGCTGCATTTTTCAAAGAACTGACATTTCAGGTTAATTTTCAATTCAAGGAACCGAGTTTAAGTGAATTTATATTATATTACTGACGAGGCATTACAGCGAATGCCTCTTCATCGACACTAAAAGAGCGAACCATGAATTACAAGAATGGCCGTAGCTTGGCTGAGGAGGGGGGTAGCAGTTTGAGAGCTGTGAGTACAAATTTGAAAATCCTAGCTACACCCCTGCTTGTATTCAAAGAGTACCAGCAGCTGTGGCAGTGATACCACACTCCAAAACAATGCACTCATAGTACTGACAAACACAGGGGAATGTATTGTCTGAATCAAGCAATGATGAAATTGCTAGGGATACACTGAACACAATTTTACTCAATCTCTGCATTTCATAATGCATAACATTCACACCACACTTACAAAGGCACACCTCCACTTTCCAAAAAACGCAGCTGCCCTCACCCACACAACCAACTCTCTGCAAACACTGCTGTAATGGCTTTGGCAAATGAAAACAATGTCAGTTCAGGACTCCCATCCATACCTCTCAACAGAAAGTCCAGATTTTGTGTCTCAGTTTTTGTCTGTTTTTCATAGAATTGCAGTTTTCTGTCAAATCATTGGCAAATCATTGATGAAGTCAGAAAATAATGACAGACACTTGATTTTCAGACAATATCATTAAGAAAATGCACGCTAATGCAAAACCTGTTAATCAACTTTCTAAGTTTGTAAGAGCAATATTTAAAAATTGTCCCTATTTATGGGCCTATGTCCCCCATTATGGCCTTGTCCAGATTTCTTGTTTTAAGATGTTGAGAGGTATGCTGCCGTCTCTTCCTACTGGAGCCAGTCCACTGCACTTACACAAGTGTTCCCCTCAGCAGGGCAGCAAGCAGTTATCACTGCAGATTTGCTTTATAGGGTCATAGGTGTGTACTAGGCTAATGGCCCCTGGAGACTTTACAAGCCTAGCCCATAGGCTTACCCTGGCATCGTGCAACCCAACATTAGTCCCTATTGCCTCTATCAAGTAGAGCCACTGGAGTGATCCCAGGGTGAATTTTCTATTTCCCATCCACTCATCAAGAGTTCTCTTGAAGAGGGCCAGTGAGGTGCTCTGCTTGACATGTATGGGAAGTCTCTTCCATAGCATGGGCAGTCTCTGGGTTATCAACCTGTCCCTCCAGCATGTTCTGTTGATTGTGGTAATGAGTTTGAGGTCTCTGGAGCGTGTGGTGCAGAAAGATTGGGATTTCTTTAGATGTAGCATTTCTAACACAGCTGGGTCAGACATGGCTTTATAAGTCAAGCAAAGACCACCTCTAAATAGGTGATATGAGACAGAGAATAGTTGGAGTTTTTTTTGAGTCTGTCCATATAGGACAAGTGTTTAAGGCCTAGGATCCTCTTTATGAGGTACTTTTGCAGCCTCTCTAGTTGTTTCAGGTGTCTAGTGAGGTACATGCCAAATGGGGCATTCTACTCAATGATTGGCCTAATGAGGGAAGAGTAGAGGGAGACACTGATCTCTTTCTTCCTGAGATGTGTAATGAGAGTAATGAGATGTGCCACATAGAAGGCCTTTCTGACCACAGTGGCAGTGTGGTGGTCAAAAGAGAGGTTGCTGTCAACCTGTGTTCCCAGATCTCTTATAATGCCTTCTGTGTTTAGTGTACTACCATCAATGTGGTAATTCATGGGAACAGAGTTTTCCCAAAGGGGATGATGACACATTCTTTGGCATGGAGATTAAGGCCATGGTTCTGACACTAGTCATTGGTCTCAGTGAGGCCTTTCTGCAGAATGTCAACATCACTTGGGGAGTTAATAATAGCTCCCAACTTGCAGTTGTCTGCGAACTTTGTCAGCCAGAGACCCTTTGTGTTGGCCTGGACTTCACAGAAGTAGATACCAAACAGGAGAGGACCCAGGACCAAACACTGTGGGACTGCACTCATGACTGGTCGGCAGTCTGACTTGGAGTCAGCTACTTTCATACTGTGGGTTCTATCTGTGAGCCAGTTTGCAACCCACTTAGTGATATAGGGGTTGATGCCTAGCTTAGTGAGTTTTTCTATGATTCCCAAGTGGGGAATTGTATCAAAGGCCTTGGCCAGATCAAGGTAGGCTGTATGAACCACCTAGCCTTCATCCATAACTCTGGTGATTGACTCAAAGAAGTCGACCAGGTTGAGCAGGCATGATCTTGTTTGTTTGTCTTTCAGCTTTTCCCAGTTAGGGGTCGTCACAGCGGAACTCCGGTCCGCTAATGATTGGCAGTAGATTTTCATGAACGCCGAGGTGCCAGCTCGATGTTCAACCTTCAACGAAGGCACACCCATTTACGCATGTCTTTCGAAAAGTCCACCCAACCGTGGGGAGGACATGCAGACTCCACACAGAAGGTACTCCCCGCACTCCAGCTGAGAATCGAATGGGAGAACCTCTTACTGTGAGGCAACAACACTACCGCTGCACCATGAGCAGGCGTGATCTACCCTTCACAAAACCAAACTGTGAGAGATCCAGAGTTTGGAAATTCCCTATATCCTTGTTTATTAGGTCCATGATGATGAGTTCCATAGCTTTGCATATCAGGCTCATCAGGCTAATTGGGCGATAGTTCCCAGGGTCCGTAGTCACTCTTCCCTTGTGGAGAGGGATGAGTGCAGCAGTGCACCATTCAGTAGAGATAAAGCCTGAGGTGAGGCTGTGATTGAACAGGGCACACAGGTGTGTTGCCAGTTCACTCTGTAGTTCATGTAGAACACAGCCAGGGATATTGTCAGGTCCCAAAGAAGCTGTATTCTTGGCCTTGGACAGTGCTGTTTTCACCTGTGCAGCAGTAATACTGGTGCCTGGCAAATCTACTGGTATTGTGATTGGGCCTTTGGGGGGGGGGAGAGGTAAAGTTGGCACTGAATCTGCTGGCCAGTATATTGGCAATATCTGTTGGCTCAGTATAGGAGGTACCATTGTTCAGTAGCTCAGAGCAAATCTGGATACTGCCATGGAGCTTCTTCACATAACTATAGAAGGCCTTATTTATTTATTACAATTTGATGACCGGGATAGTCCACTGGGCCTGGAAACGCCCATTTCCAGTGGAAGGCCTGGGAGAAAATCTCCACAGGATATAGATAATTTTACAATAGTTATATAAAAAGTAAATAAAGTAGTAGAACAGTGAAAATACAGAGATAATAAACAATTTGTTAAAAAACATAAGATTTCAAATCTTGGGTAATGATTTACAAAAGTGAGATTCATGTAGTCTAAACATATTAAAAGTATAGGCGTTTCAGATGAAAAAAACATGCAAGTAAAACATTTATGTATAGATAAAAAGCAAGCTTTTTTAAATGTATTTATTTTTTGGAGGTTAGAAATATGAGGAGAGGGACAGAGAGAAGGTGAGGTGGGAGTGGTAAAAAGGTGGTATATAATGGAGAATGGGAGTGAGTTGGGGGGGGAATTTATGAGGTATAGGGTAGGAGAGGAAGTAGAGGCAAAGTATAGAGCACAGTGATAGAAAGTTGAGGTATATAGTGCATGGCAGATGGTGTTAGAGTTTATGTGGTAGAGATACAGGAACATTCCCACTTTGAAAGAAGGTGAGATTGGAGAAGAGTTTTGAAGTTTGAGTGGCTCTGAGTATTTTGAAGGGTGGTAGGGAGAGAATTCCAGAGTTTAGCTAGGGAGCAGGATAATAGTTGGTGGCCAGGGGGTCGACAGGGCTTATATATGTTTAGAAGATTGTGGTTTTCTGATCTTAGAGAGTGATTGGGAATGTAGGGGGTTAAAGAGGTGGACAGAGAAGGACAACTAAAAGGTTTGAATATGAGCTTGTGAGCAGTAGCAAGTCTAAGGCGTTTGAGGTAGTTAGGATGTTCAAGCCATTTCAGGGAGTGAAGAGAGAGAGATGGTGATGCGGATGACTTTCTGGAGTTGGTGGCAAATTTGGAGATTTTATTGTAACAGGCTTCCAGCTTGGCCTGTAAGCCTAGCTGAAGATTAGTGAATGGGGGGGGCACTGTTCATAAGAGAGGGAAGAAGGTAAGTAGAGGTAAGGGTGTGTCTGGTGGAGGGGGTAAGGTAATGATTGTGTCTACACTGGAGACTTAGTTTTTGGTGAGTTTTTTTATATTAGTTTGGATATGGATGTCAAAATTTAGTTTTTCATCAATTATGACACCAAGCAGTTTGGTATGTGGTACTATTTCTGTGGAGCTGTTACTCTGAGCAGTCATTGTAAGAGTTTCTGTCTATATTGGTGTTTTTGGATGGGGAGAAGATCATTAACTTTGTTTTATTGGCATTTAAGGCGTGGTGATTACTATGCATCCATGATTCGGTATTAGAGAGGGCTAACCAAGTTTTGTGAAGAGGGGATGTCTTCTGTACAAATAATGGTCTAATTGTCAGCATATTGAGTTAGTGTGGCATTGAAGAGAGACTGGTGGAAGTTGTTAATGAAGATGTTAAAGAGAAGGGGGCTTAAGATGGAACCTTGGGGAACTCCGGTAGGTGTGTGTAGAAAGGAAGAGAGTGAGCTTTTCCATTTGATGGCTTGCTGTCTTTCAGAGATGTAGCTGGTGAACCAGGTGATGGCACGGGGGGGGGGGGGAGAAGTTGAGAGAGGAGAGTTGGGATAATAGTAAGGGGTGAGAAATGGTATCAAAAGCTTTGGAGAGGTCAAGGAACAGAGTAGAAACTATTTTGCCATGGTCGCGAGCAAGGTTTATGGAGTCTAGAAAGGTGAGGAAGGCAGTGATGATACTATGCCCGGGATGGAAACCATGTTGTGTAGGAGTTAGTAGGTTGTTTTGGGTCATATAGGACATCATTTGGGATTGAATACATTTCTCCATGATTTTTGATAGTGAGGATTGGATGGCTATGGGCTGAAAATTGTCAGTATTTTTGTCTCCTTTATGGAGTGGAATGATAAAGGTGTGTCTCCATAGTGAGGGGGCGTATGATTCTAGCATGGATCGGTCTATTAAGACAGAGATGGTATGGGCAATGCTATCTGCAGACAATTTGAGGAAAATTGTCAGTAAGTTATCTGTGGCAGGGGAGCATGGTTTGAGTTGAAGGAGGAGCTTCTTTATTTTGCTTATAGAGACAGGAGAGAAGCTATAAGTAGGAGTAGGGGTAGTCAGATTGTGTGCAGACGTAGAGAGGTTGGTTAGGGGAGGAGGATGAGAGTGGTGAGAGAAGCTGGTGGTGAGTTTAGCTATGGATTCTATGAAGAAGGTATTGAAGTTAGAGGCATTTTCTAGATCAGTAAGGTTTAGGTTAGGGGATGGATTATTCTTATTGCCTGGGTGGAGAAGGGAGGAGATAGAGTCCCAGAATTTTCTTGGGTTGGATAAGTTTTCTGATTGAAGGTTTATTGTAGTATGATTTTTGAGGGTCTATATTAGAACATTGACTTTTTAAAATGTCGAATGTTCTAATATCGACCCCTATTCAGTGAACGCTGACAACATCGAGCATGCAGAACAGCAAATTTTTTCCAAGGGAAAAATTGCTGTTCCGACACACATACACACAACACAAACCCACCAAACAAACAGCAATCCACACACATACACCTAAAATCCTACATCTAACCCTACACTAAAATGTACACACACCACTAGCTATCCACTTACCTTAACCCAAACCCTAACCCTAAGGTCCATCACTATAGCACACTCACCTCACCTGTGCCCTAACCCTAACTCAGCTACCCCGCCCTAACCCTCACGTCCACGCAATCGCACACTTACCTGATCCCAACCCGTAACTTTCCACCACAGTGCTGAACACAGTGAAGCCACAGGAATGGCCAACCAAATTCCTTCCCTAGGAAGAAATTTGGTGTTCCGCAGCTTCGCTATTTTCAGTAGGGGTTGATATTAGAACATTCAAAGATGTGAAACTTCGATGTTCTAATATAGACCCGATTTTCGATCCCTGATTATTAGTTTTTTTTGCAGTGTTATGGAGTTGTTTGACTTCTGTTAGGACATGGGGTAATTTATTTTTTATGGTAAAGTTTCCACTTTTTGTCTCTTAGGTGCATGATTTCTTTAGTTTCTTTGGTTAACCAAGGGGAGGACAAAGTTTTAACTCTTAGTTTTTAGTAGAGCAAGGTTGTTAAGAAGGTTCAGGAAAATTTTATTAAAGTAATCAATGGCATTGTTGATAGGCAAGGTTTTTAAGGGTGACCAATCTGTAACTTTTAGGCAGTCTATGAATATTTGTGGGTTGAAATTGGAGAGGTTCCAAGATTGTACTTAGTGGTGTAGCTTTTGAGAGTGAGAGGAGTGATAGTCAGCAAATGCAGGCAGGTGGTCACTGCGAGAGTCAGGAAAGGTGCCAGTATCTGATATAAGGTTAGGATGAGACACTGAGATCCAGTCAATGATGGTACCAGTGGTTTCACCTTTGTTTGGTCTGGCAGGAGAGTTTATTAATTCGGTGTAGTTGTAGAGGTTGATATTTAGGGAGGGGGATTCAGAGTTTATCATGGCCCAGTTTATGTTTACGTCACCTAAAATAACTGTTTCCTTTTTGATGTTAGTTGAAAACCAGGAGAGTATGTCTTCAAGTATAGGGCTGTTGTTGCCTGGAGGAATATAGAGGGTGGCAATACATATGGATTTGTGTTTGTTGAGTTTAAGGAGGGCAACACAGAGTTCAGAATTGGCAAATTTAGGAATGGGATTGGTGTAGGGAGTAACAGTGTAGGAAGAGGAGAAAAGTATAGCTACTCTGCCACTTTTTTTGCTGGGTCTGTCAGAGTGTAGCATTTGGTAGCCTGGTGGAAGAATTTTAGTATTTTTTTATATTAGAATTAAGCCAGGTCTCTGTGATGGCAACAATGTCAGGTTGGTTATGGGACAGCCAAGTGTGGAGGATGGGAATTTTATTTCTAAGGCTTTGGGCATTGATTGTAATAAAATGAAAATTCTTGGGGGTGGGGGAATGTGGTAGATGGAGATGAGAGTTGGGTGTGGCGTTGGTAGGGCCAGGGTTGGGGTGGATGTCCCCAGAGATAGACAGTGAGAGTCTGTCTAGTATGAGTCTAATATAGTTTGTTAAAGAGGGTGAGTATAGGTGATGATGAATGGTGTATTTGGATGGGTGTGGGGGGGTGAGGGAGAAGAGGATGGGGTAGGATGGGAATTACTCTGAAATTAAATAGGAGGGTAGTGTTTGAAGAGTACAGCTCATGGGCTATAGAAGAGAAAGTTGGATAGGTAGTGTGTCATGCCACTATTCTCCATTTGCATGGGTGCCATGAAGTTAGCCACCTCTGTTTATAGGAGCCCAAAGTTGGCTACAATTCTTTTACACCACACACACGCAATGATACACAGTTAATGCGGACAAATCTGTTTGTTCAACTTCACCAAACTTTTCTCCAAACCCAGTTTTATGACACCTGCTACCAATCCACTTGACAGTCTGCAGCTGTAAATCTCAATGTCCATGTTATTTATTCTTTTCCTTGGTTTCGTTTCTCTTACTTGTAATGTTACTTTTACTCACTTTTTCTCCTGCCTCCCATATCTACCCTAATTATTACTTCTACAAATACTTTTTCTCACTCTTTCTTCTCTTCCCCTCCTCCTCTTTATCCACTATTTGAACTTTTCCACTCTGACATTTGCTTTATGAGTAAATAATGAACTGTCACCCTTATAATGTCAGCACATTTCAATGCTACATAATATTGTATTTAGTCTAATGTCTGAATAAGTTAGTGGGATTTTGATGACAGCATCAGGGAAACGTTCCTTCTTTCTGTGTTTTTTTTCTTAGGTTTTGGATTGTTCTTAGTATATTGATTAATTTTCTTAGTATATTGATATGATTGACATTGTGTTTATCTTGTTTTATTGATGGCATATGTGTATGATTGTACATATATGTGCACTAATATTTGTATTTATCTATATATTTACAGTATATTGAAATATGATGTCAATTTTCACCTGAGTATATGTATTTTATGGGGGGGGGAGGGTTGCTCAGTGTAGACACTAGCGATTTCATCATTGCTTGATTGAGACATATACATTCCCCTGTGTTTGTCAGTACTATGTTTGAATGCCCTGTTTGGAGTATAGTATCCCTGCTACAGCTGCTGGTACTCTTTCAATACAAGTATCTGATTTGGAAGTTTTCTTCAGGAGTCTGTTGCTGAGAGGAGAGACATGCAAGTATACAACTAAGACAAACTACATAAAGCAATAGTAACAGAAGGTACTGGGTCACATCTGAGGCTTGAGAGGTCTTTGTTAAGAAACTGAGAACTGTTGTAAAGCTTAGCGTTAAATACCATAAGTTCAGGTTATACTATAAGAGAATAACTATGTAAACATAACCATGTCAGCAGCCAGAATGCATTACAAGTTGAATATTTTACTGAGCACATTTTAAGAAATGGCTAGATTGGCCTAAACTCTGGACTGATGTGTGTGCTTTTTTTTTTATTATTCCTGGGAAATGCTATTCAGAAGTGAAGAGATGTATGAGGGAACAGTTTTAGTGGCACACCAGGCTGTGATTTGTTTGATGTCTATTATCATGCAAAGTTGACTAAATAGTTGAATCTACCCAAGCTGGAAATGTGAGACTGTAGCCCACTGAAGGAGGGGAGATGGGAGGAGTATCTTGGCCAGGAACTGAAACTCGCAAAACTGCACCTTGTGAAAAGTATTTTTCATCTCAGTAATTTGGTGACACTTTTGCAAGCTTCCTTCACAGAATGTGTAATAACATCAGTAGGAACCACATTTGTAAAACTCAGTGCAGACCAGTCAATAAAACATGAGCTGCAGATTCTCAAACTTGGCAGTTTTTTCCAGATGTTCCATTCTGAGTGAACGGAAGTCTAGTCTGACAACAAATGGTAGGGCTATTTATTCTCACAATCTATGCATTATGGGATGGACAGATTTAGCTTTCCAAAAGAATCACGATGTCTGCCCCCATGAGGGCAGGGGGCAGACAAGAGTAAAAAAAAATAAAATTATGAATGAGTCCTTAATTTGCTGCAGGCAGCTTTGGGAGGTGCAGTAAATCATGGCAAGATAAATAAATATATGTTTTTTCATTGTTTGGCCGTAGTAGTCCTTTAAGACATCAGCCTCACTAATATTAATGCATGCATGTAAGATAAAAGTTTGAAAAAAAGACATTCAAAAGAACCGTTGAGTATAACAGATGGGAGTAATAACTTTCTATCGTAATATCTACTCTGTCCATATTATCAAGAAATAAATATGGCTTTAAAGATATAGACAAAAAGCAAAAGATAAAATTATATTATGAAATGTAGGGTGTAAACAGTAATCTTGCATGAGACACATTTGGATAGAAACGACCATGTGAATGTGACAAAAAGGATTTCGGGATGAACATTCAGCAGAATAGCAAGGACAAGGGAAAGGGGAGTAATAATACTGATTGCAAGAGGGGCTCCAGTAGTGAAATGCCAGGTTTGTGGTAGTAAGGAGTTACTGGCAGGGGAGGAGGATTATGCTGGCATGCATTATATTCCACCTAAAACTGCTATTATGAAGTTTAAGAAAGCTTGGGGAGAAACAAATCAGCTTTCAGCAAAGCATATTATTTATGGGTGTGGTCTGGAATTTCATTTGCATTAGTGAAGATCTATCAGGAGGACCCGGAAAGGAAAATATAAAAAGAGGGTATATGTTTAAAGACATGTATGAGAATATTTGAAACGAAAGATGTGAATTTAGTAGCAGGAAATCATACAGAATTTACATATTACTCCCCTGTGTACAATAACTGGGCTAGACTTGATAGAAATTATATTTATCAGAATCACATTTATTTAATTGAAAGTTTTGACACCTAGATTCAACAACTACTTCAGATCATGCACCAATAACTAAAATACAGATGCAGGGTAATGAAGTAAAATTGAGTCACTGGAGCTTTCCTACTTTCCTCTTAAAAAGGAGGAATGTAAGGAAAAGGTAATGGAAATTATTTTAGAATGATTAGGGAAGACAACCCCACAGCAGAAAAACGTAGGTAACAGAGTAGAAAGGGTTGTTGCCCAACTTAGGGAGCCAATAACAAGAAAAACAAATAAAGATCCTACAAATATCTCGCCATAGACGAGAGAAAGGTGGTTCACACAGCCTACCTTGACCTCGCCAAGGCTTTCAACACCATTCCCCACTCAGGTATTACAGAAAAACTCACCAGCCTGAACATAAACCCCGATGTCACGAGATGGGTTGCCAACTGGCTTACAGATAGAACTCACACGGTAAGAATAGCGGGCTCCAGGTCCGACTCTAAACCAGTCACAAGTGGTGTCCCACAAGGCTCGGTCCAGGGACCCCTACTGTTCAGCATATACTTCTCAGAAGTACAGGCAAACACAGGAGGACTATGGCTAACCAAGTTCACCGATGACTGCAAACTGGGAGACATAATTGACTCTCTGGCTCACATGGACATCCTCCAAAAGGGCCTTACTGAGACGGACACCTGGTGTCAAAGTCATGGCCTCAAGCTAAATGCCAAAAAATGCATACTCATCCCATTTGGGAAAAACAAAACACCCACGAATTACCACATAGGTGGCAGCCCCCTTAATACAGAAGAGGTAATAAGAGATCTGGGGACCCAGGTAGATAGTAATCTATCCTTTAACAATCATATTGCCAAAGTAGTTAGGAAATCCTTCTATGTGGCCCATCTAATTACTAAAGGGTTCGCATCTAGAAATAAAGAGGTTATAGTGCCCCTCTACTCGTCACTCATCAGACCCATCATAGAGTACAATGCCCCATTTGGGATGTACCTCACAAGACACTTCCAACAGCTGGAAAGACCACAAAAGTACCTCACCAAGGGGATTACTGGCCTCAAATATATGTCCTATGCAGCCCGACTGAAAAAACTCCAGCTGTACTCAGTGGCATATCGCTTACTCAGAGGTGATCTCTGTCTGACTTACAAAGTCATGTCCAACTCAGAATTGATGGACAAGCTCCACCTAAGAAAATGCAAGTCACTGCGATCCACGAGCTCTAGTGAGTTAAACCTCGTCACAACAATAAATAG
Organism: Protopterus annectens; assembly: GCF_019279795.1. Lineage (NCBI taxonomy): Eukaryota > Metazoa > Chordata > Ceratodontiformes > Protopteridae > Protopterus > Protopterus annectens. The sequence continues at coordinate 1,198,410,220 of NC_056745.1, forward strand.
AACATGCTGGAGGGATAGAGTCCTGCCACAGAGACTCCCCATGCTTTGGAACAAAATTCCAAACTACATTAGGCAGAGCCCCTCACTAACACACTTCAAGAGAAACCTTGACGAGTGGATGGGTAACAGAAAATACACCCCGGGATCACTTCATTGGCTCTGCTTGACACAGGATCAGTTAATTAATCAATGGGGTGACGAAAGCTGACACACTCTGGCTAGGCTTATAAATGCCCTCGGGCAGATTGCCTAGTAGCTACCTATGAACCTATAAAGCTATTAATGATATTTTGAATATTTTATGAAAATTTGTATAAAGTACAGGAATGTGAAAACTAAGAAAATGCACAAATGGAAATATTTATGGAAGAGTTAATTATGCCAAGGTTAGAGGAAGATGAGGCTCAATAATAAACAGTTAACATGGGAAGAAATGAGATAAAATGGTGATGTATAATCAGTCAGCAGGGAAGTCTCCTGGAATAACTAGTATTCCTGCAGAAGTTTGGAACTTTGGAGATAAGAAAGTGATAAAAGGATCCGGAATGTTTTTTAACAGTATTTTAATGGAGGGAAGAAAACTGTGGTGTCTACATTGTGTGAAGAGGGTAAAGACCCCTCAGACCTAGTTACATACAGATCCACATAATTTTAAATCATGATTATAAAGTGTTTATAAATAAACTAGCTAAGGGAATGGCAAAGGTGTTGCCAAAATTTACAGATATAGACAATGGGGTTTTGTTGGGGGAGGAACACGTGACATTTTTAAAACATCTTTATTAAATTATCACTTGACACATAGGCAAACATACTTTAGCAAAACAAACCATATCAACATTTTCTCATTTATGTACATTACATGCATATTTTCTTTCTTTAAAATAACTGTCATTCAGGTCATCCTTGCATAAATTGTTCAATTCTTGCCTTCTCTTAAACCGCACTCCTCCTGAACATTATTAAGTATGTATTCTTTCCACAAATTCCATTCATCTCTATGCAATTTGCCCCTTCCGGTTATTTTAGCTTTTTTACAGAATTCAGTACTTTAGTTACAGCTGGTTTAGATTTTGATTTCCATTTTCTAGTAACTGCTTTTTTTGGCAGCCAGTAGAATTAAACTTAATAAGTCCTTAGTATATCTAGGCAATTCAGATCCAGTGTCCCAGCACAAAAGAGACATTTTCTTAGTCATAGCCATTTGCTTACCCATATTTCTGACAGAGTACACTGAAGGGAATTTTTAAATTCTGACAGTTTATTATAGTTCAAAACACTTTTGCCAGTGTCCCCTTTTTTCCATATCACACCTCTAACTTTTTCTGTCTACTTGAAGAAAAATGATTTGATGCCTGCTTGGTGTATAAAATACCTATGAAAACACTTCCTAGCAAAGATCATAAACCTTGAGGATATAGTTGCATACTTGACAGCCATACATATGTCCTCCCATTGTTCCCTTGTAAACTGCCTTTCCAGTCTCTCTTCCAAATCTTTTCTAACCTCCTCTGATTGATTCTTATAGTCACCATTCATTTTACATGCCCTACTAATTACACCCCACCCCTTTTTTAACAGGGGCTTGTATTCATGATTTGACCAAAACTTCTACCAGAGCAGGGCCTTCACTTTGGACTCCCCTATCCCTTTCTCTTTGTCTATACTCTAGTATCAATCCCTGGTAAGAAAAGCAGTCTCTAACCTGCAGTCCAAACTTCTTCTTGACCTTACAAATCTATTACCATTTCCTCTTTAGTTATTTGATCCCAATACCTTGGTTCCTTTGCCAGTTTTCTCCAGTAAATTCCAGCCACCTCTTGCCTATTTTCTGTATCCCAAATTGTAGTCACCCATATTGGCAAACTCATTCTCCAGTCCCATGTTAGCTTAGTTCTTAAAATACTTTCTGCAACTGCATAAATATAACATAATAGTCTGTATGTTTGTTGATATTATTCACCTTAAGGTTCTACATCCAAAATACCAGTCTCTCTCTTACCAAGTTAGGCCTTACTAATTTAAATGCTCTTAGGCTGCTGAAAAAGCAATTACTAGAAAATAGAAATCAAAATTTAAACCAACTGTAACAGAAGTACCGAATATTGTAAAAGGAGCAAATTACATAGCAATAAATGGAATCTGTGGGCTCAAAACATGCAGAATGCCCAGGAGGAGGAGTGAGTTTTAAGGGAGGACAGGAATTGAGCAAGTTATTTAATGTTGGAGTGAATGAGAATTATTAAAAGGAAAACAAATTAAAACTATTAATATGTTTTTTTTTCTTTTCTATTAATGCATGTGTAATGTGAAGCTATGTCATTGTTCAGAATATGTAAATTTAATAAAAGTGTTTAAAATGACGGCTAGTCTTAATGCAAGTCCAAGAAAAACTTAGTTTGACCTATAGTGGTAACTTATTCCATAGCCTGGGAATATGCTGAGTCACAAAACTCTCTCTCCAGATAGTCTTGCTTAACTGTTAGTGTAGATTGAGGTCCCTATCAATAAACAGGAGTCATTTGTTAGATCAAATGAATGGAAGTAATATCAAACATTCATTGGTCATTTAGAACATGTAAATTCAGGAAAGGTGTTTAAAAAGAAGCCAGACTTTTTTTGCTGCTTGCAAGTATTTGAAGGAAAAGGGAATTTGCCCTTTTCTCAGAAATCTAAGAGTTAGTGTTTATCAGTTGCAAACGTGTGGGGGGTTGCGGGGGGGGGGGGGGTCTTTACTCCCCTGTGTACAAGTTGTTTATTTACTGTCAGTTTTTTTATGTTTTGAACTTTTGCTTTGCTATTAAATGCATCAATTTTAGAACTGATATTACAGAATTTTAACTTGCCACTGAACTAATGTCTTAAAGCTAAAGCATGTTTAGCAAAACAGTCTTCCATTTAAGCACTGAGTGATACCAGATACTTATGACTTTGCAGATGTTAAAAATAAGAGCTTAAGAGATCCAGTATTCAGACTGTATTCAAAATAATGGACAGAAGTGATGACCATGAATCGTGCCTCATGGAGTAGGGCTGGTAAGCACTAGAATAACATGACAAAGTTCTGTGCGATTCACATTAACTGATAAGACCTTGTATTTGGTCTTACTCCACAGAGCATCATCTGGGGACCCCACATGCTAATGACTCCTTCCAGGATTGTACATGATCCAGAAAACACTCCAACAAATGTATGTAAGCTAGTCCCAACTACCTGAGCTGTGGGAGCATAACTGTGTAACTGTAATTACAGTTGGTGCAATGCATCTGACAACATTGATACTCCTTTTCTACTGATGAACTGCTCAGCATACAGGGCTGATCAACAATATCATAGCGGAATTAAAATAAATGTACCTTAGAAAAGACCCTAATGGTAACAAGTGCTTCTGTCTCCACAAAGTGATGCTACTAAGCTCTTGCCACAGAAGAATCCCATAGCAACAGATCCCCTAAGTAGCATTTTACTAAGTAAGGTATGTTGGACACAGCAATAGCTTATTTTGTACCTGTTCACTACTGCACTGTGCTGTAACTCCACACAGCAATTCAGTGAGGACAGCAAAGTGCTGTAGTGAGTGTGCATGTGTGTGTATGTCTGTGTGTGTGTGTGTCTACACACACACACACACACACACACAGTTGTCAATGCTTAAAAACATCAAAGCATACAAACTAAAAAATAACACTGACATTAATACAAAAAAATCACACACCTGCAATGATCAAAAATAATGATCAAGAATGATCGAAAAATAAATGCACTTTTTTTCTGATCACTGCTTTGCCCCCCCCCCCTTGAACCTTTCTGGTGTGTGCTAAGCCTAACTTTAAGCCTGTCACCAACCCTTACCCTAACAGTAATGCTACTCAAGACACTCAAACCCACTACCCAAACATAACACACACAACACTAAATCTATCCCCTTACCTAGCTCCTCCTCTAATCCTAACCCTCAAACATTCACTCATATGCTCATACCCCTAATGCCAAAACATTACGTAAATCCAAATGTTTTGGCATTAGTTAAGAACCTACACTTTTGGTATGATACAAACCAGTTCACTTTGTTGACATTATGTGATGTGACAAAATGAGCAGTAATCATACACACACAAAGTGGCACCAGTGTGCTTGGTACACAGTAGTATACTGTGTGCACTGATGCACAAATCAAAGACAATGCCATTCTTTTATGCTTCTCCTGTCATCACCACAATCCATGTCCATGAATAGCATTGTTGTCAATCAAGTTATTAAACACAGTATGCAGAATGCATTCATGGAACACCGCATGATGTTTATGAATATCCTGTAATGAAATAAATATTTATTTCTGCATGCAAGAAAACAATTCAGTAACAGTCAGTAATCAAGAATACTTCAGGAGGATGTCATAACTTCAGTGAAATATTTATTTTTGGAAATGTATAAAATGTTGACATTCAATACAAAATGATCAACCATGTGAATACATTATAGTATAAAAATGGTACAATGTAACTCCTTCCAAACAATGTGACATTACAATCAAATGTTCTTGGCTTCTTAGTTATTTTAAAAATATGCCTTCTGGTGATGGTTCGCAGAATTAAGGGAACTGTTTGTATAGCAAAGAAATGTTAGAGATATGTAAAAAAAATGACAGAACGATACAGTCAGACTTTGGAAATGGCTCAGAGTTGATAAAACACATTATCTGAACCATATATGCCACAAGAAGGTACTGCCCTGGAGGGCTACACCACACACACACACACACACAAAAAAAAATCACAACTACACTTAATGAATGTGAAAAAATATGGACAAAAAGTGGGGGAAAGACATGCTTATAATTAACCCCTGTACGCATGCCAAAGGCACTTTCCAATACAATAAAAATATGGTAGAATGCAAACCACTGCATTCTACCTGCTTGATACAAGCTGATAATTCAACCTGTGTTGGTTTTATATTTTTGCTTACTGTGAATAAGAACAGGTCCACTATTTTCTTACACACTAGGTTAAAAACACCTATCATATAAAAAATTAATAATCTGAAGGCCACTTGGTGAGAAAGAAAAGAATATGTTGCATAATACTGTAACAGCATATCCTAAGCAACAGCATTAGGCATTATGTTACAAACTATTGCACAGTAATGTCCCAGTTTAGGAAATGGCTACATGTTCCAACACTTTGGTCCACTTCATTTTGTCTAAGACTAACGTGAAATTTAATTACAAGCAAGTACTGTATACTGCAACTTTCTGGCTTATGGCCTGTAATAGCGATCGTACTGTTTCTTCTAGGCCCACCAGCTCCTTTGCTTTTTCTTCCAATGTTTTTTGATTGTCATCATACTTTGATTCAAGATCTTAAAATAAAAATAAAGAGTAAATTTAATTTAATTTATGAAAGCATAAAAGATAGTTATATAATGCAGACTTTGAAATACTGAAAAACAAATCTACTTAGAATATTTGTTTGACACCAAAACAACTGACCAGAATTTAGTTTCCATTCTTATTTACTTCCATGTGTTGCTTTTACACCTCTTAATGCCATGGTTTACTTCAAGTCTAAATCTTTCACATTACAAACAGGAATCTCTGTGATATAACATACCCAGATGCAGTTAAGTGCACCATGTGGATAAGTACTGAATGCTGGAAGTAAATCTTATGTACGGAAAACAAATAAGATTAGGTCAGCAAAGATTTAGCTCTTTATTCCCTTGCAGGACATGATAAAGTAGCAAATAATTAAGTATCTCAGTTATGTAACATTAGTCTAGAGAATCACATAACAGCAATATGAGGCTTGTCAGCTGAATCATGACTTCTGCTACAGATATTTTAAAACAGCTCCATGGCATAGAAGGATAAAGCCATAACTACACTGCAGATGACCTGAATTCGGTTAGTAAAAACCAAAAAAACAAACTGAAGCAAGAACAAACTAATAAAACCAAAAACGAAACAGTGCAAGTGGGCGATACATTAATAAACTAACTATTTTACTTTTTGAATCGCCTTTAAGTATCGCCCACTTGCACTGTTTCGTTTTTGGTTTTATGAGTTCGGTTAGTGACAGGGGCGCCACCAGCAGCTGCCCAGGCAGGACTGGAGTGAGTGTCCACTGCCAGCTTGCCCATCTGGTGGGGGTGGCTCTGGCTTGCCACAATAATGACATCTAGAAGGCGCACTAAGTGTTATGCCCAGTGCAATTTAAGCTTGCTGAGCCCCTGTTGTCAAAGTGCAGAATCATTAGAAGCCAAGGGAAACTCAGCATGCTAAGGCACACTTCTTGGGAGACAGAAACATTAGACCTCAGAGCAGCTGCCAAAGGGGAGGGGAGTGCTCCCATGGGGAGAGGGTAGGCCACCTCCAGGGCCTTGCCAAAGAAAAGAAGGATGATTAGGATTTTCAGATAGGAATGAGTGGACTGTAGGGCTCTCACCTGGCCTAAGAATGAATGCCCTGGCTCCTATTCTTCCCTTCCAGGAATGAATGAATCTAGTACGTGCTTGCAGAATAGCCACTGGCTAGGTCCTGGGGGAGCGAGCAAATCAATCAATCAATCAACCAATCAATCAACCAACCAATCAATAAATAAATAAACAGGAGGACAGCTCTATCATGAACTACATCCATGCAAAGTTTTCTGTCTGTATATGTTATGCATCTGTGACAAGATACACACTCAGCAGCTGATGGAGTCCTTGGAAACAGACAAGGACATGCAGTGCTGTAATGGAACTGGAAGCACATTTCATATGAAGAGGGACAACTCCTCTGCTCATATGTTATCCCAGACACCAAAGACAAGAGTGACTGTGCATTAACTCACCAAAATTCTAATTCATGAACCTATCCCCCTTTGATGGACCTCCTGCATATCCACAAAACAAACCGTACCAGAATTACCCATTCTAAAGACTTAAGCCTTGCCTGTGACATAAATAGGACCTGCTGGAGTGATGGGTATGTATCCCAGAGACTACCCAGTCTATGTGAAACATCCATGTGAAGCAGAGTTCCTCCCTAATCCAATTCAAGTGCAGCTTGGACAATTGGATGGGAAACCAGAAATTCATCCCTGGTTTGGCACCTATGTCTCTGATACAAACAGGTAACGTGTAAATGGTTCATCTCCCAGGCCGATGCTTACACTTATCAAGGGTATCAGAACGCATCAGAGCTTTGGGATGTATGGCTAGGCTTAAAAAGGCCCTTGTGGTCGTTAGCCTAGTAAACACCTATAAAGATCTATAAACCTAGAAAAGAAGCTGATACAAAGAGCATGTCAAGCATTGCGCTCCACATTTGGGACCATACACCCAAAGATATGTGGCAGGTAATGGAAGGCATCAGATTTACGGCAAAAGTGCCAAAGTACCTCAAGACATCCTAGACGCACTCGTGTTTTAAAGACAGTGGATAATCCTAACTAACACTGACATGGAATCTACTGTGACAAATACAGTAAACCCGATGCACTGTTAAATATAAACTTGGACATAATGTATGTAGACTTGTGAATTTACTCCTGGCATCAGACCATAAAGATCTGTCCCTTGGATCTGACTCTTGGAAACAAGATTCCTATGAAAAGTCAAATGAAATAGTCTTTTGGGTGGAATCATTTAATATTACTCAGTTTGAAATTAACCTATTACAGAACTTTAGGTATACATATAAAAATGCATACAGTAACATGCAGAACTTCATGTACAAGTGCATATATACACTATCTTTGCTAGAAACATGACACTTGCTTTGTTGCCTCATATTCTGTTTGTTCCTTACCCCAGTTTTAATATGCCTGGCACAGTACACTACTACATGTACAGCTGACAACAGATACTCACATCTTAACTGACTGCGTCCATAAATTATTCTGTATAATGCTACTGTTTTGAACACCCTCCTCACAATGTAAACTACTCTTAAATCCTACACAACAGATTGTAATGTTCTGAAATGCCTACATAATTTGAATTGTAAGTATAATATTGTCTCATTGCCTGGCTTGTGGCTGAAAAAGGCCCTCAGACCAGCCCACCTATAAGGTAACAGATCAATAAATAAACCAACAAAGGATAAACAAAATAAAATAAACTGTAACTATAATACTGTTTCATTGTCTGGGCTGTGGCTGAAAAAAGCCCTTCATCCAGCCCACCTATATGGTAACAAATCAATCAGTCAATACATAAATGGTATGGAAGTAATTAACCTATTATTCAAGTGTGAAAACCCATACATCTTGGTAGGTTTTAATATCCACCAACTGGATTAGCACCAATCTACAGTAAATCATACAACTATAAGAGACATAACTTACTCCTTTAAAAGCCCTTCCATTTACCACATACTCCTAGCAGGAATGGCTTGAATTTGAAATGTCCCACGTGTGGCACTACACTGTTTTTTGAAAGATGTAAAACACTACTGCTAAGTGCACTTGAGATAAGGATAAAAAGTAGCTAATATCTGTCTCACTGGGCAGGTAAAAGATCCTGCTATCAGCATGAAATCCATCTGTTTTCTAAAATCACTAATGAAGGTTCAGAAACAGGAATGACCAGGAAGGCAGGATAAGAGAACACAAAAATTAAAGGAGTAAAGATAGAGCTAACAAGGGGAATGAAATGTAGTGTAACGTTATAACCATGACTACAACATGAGTGCTACATACAGTGCCATTACCATACACTGGATATGGATTCCTTGTTTCATGGTGTACTGAGGGAGTATGGGACAGGATAAGGGGATTTCTTGATTCAGGGTGTGCTAACTGGACACGGAAAACAAAGGGCATGGAAGGGTTGCAATATAAATATAAATATATATATGTGTGTATGTGTGTGTGTGTGTGTGTGTGTGTATGCAGGCTGGGATAAACTGTGCTAGAAAGGATAACAGTATGATATACAAAGATGGACTGAGATGGTAACTGAGGATGGAAGTGGAATTAGACAATTCTTGGTGAGTGACTAAGGGCTATAGGCTACTAGGTGTAAGGTGTAGTATGATTACATTCTTAAGAGCAAAAGCAGAATAAAAAAACATAAGTATGGATGACTTTAATCTTCTATCACTGGCTTCAAGTATCTGACATGGGTGGTTGAGGAGAAGAGAAGTCTAAATGAGGAAGTTGGAATCAGAGGGGTTACAGACAAATGGCACAGAGTGTCAGGTGTAACATATAACAGAAGTACTATTCTATCATACAGAAACTTTGGCAGTAAAGTCAAGAAACCATAACCCTAGGAGATTTTAACATTGATTGGAAGAGCTGTAGCAGTAGCCACCCTACCACCTATATAAACCTATTTGGTTTTATGCAAACCATTACCTCCCCCACCAGGATAAACAAGCCCAATAAGAAGGAAAGTACCTTAGACTGGATACTCATCAATAACCATGCCCAAACTTATGAAGTTGGAGCCCTCCAAGATGATGTAAGTGACCACTCACTTACCTATATTATCAGGCTTAAAACCAATCTACCAATTCCAACCATTTTTAGGACTATCAGAACCAAGAAAAGCTTTAACCCCGATCTCTTCCAAAGAGAACTTAGAGCATGTAACTGGTCTCCCTTAAAAAAACTCCCAATGGAGGAAGCTGTTAATCACTTTAATTCTAAATTCCTAACCATACTAGACCACCATGCACCAACCCGCTCTATCAGAATGAAAACTAAATCTGCCCCACGGCTTTCAAAAGAAACCAAGCAACAAATCCATCTTAGAAACAAGTATTGGGCTAAATATCGTTTAACTAAAAAACCTGTAGACCAACAGAACTTCAGACAACTGAGAAATAACACTAAAAAAGCTATACTGTCTGACAAAAGAAACTACTACCTACAATTCCAGCAGACTCACCACAATAAACCACAAAAGTTCTGGGCAAGTATTAACCAATTACTACACCCAGGTCAATCCATCACACCAAACCCACAAGGCACAGACCAGGATAATCCCAAGCAGACTGCTAATGCCTTTAATGCCTTTAATACCTTTTTCACTGAGGCCATTCAAACTCTTGCCAGTCAGTTATCAACTCAGAACTTAACTTTATCTAAATCTAACACTATCCCACCCCTTACATTTCTCTTCCAACCAGTCCCAACAACATATATTCTTACCCTTCTCCTAAAACTAAAACCATGCTCTCCTTCAGCACACCAACTACCCGCTGAACATCTACAAATAGCAGCCAAATCCATTGCCTATCCCATTTCCATTCTCATCAATAGAACCATCAGTGAAGGACACATCCCCAAAATCTGGAAAGTATCCCATATTACCTCCCTTCATAAGGGTGGGAACTCAACTGAATTCTCCAATTACCGTCCCATAGCCCTACTTTCTCCCTTACCATAGATCATGGAAAAATGCATCCACAAGCAATTGCTAGACCACCTAATCCAAATAATTTACTTTCCAGCTGCCAACATGGTTTCCGACCTTCCGACAGCACTACTACTGCCCTCCTTTCGTTTACTGATGGTATTAAGAAAAAACGTAACCTCAATATGCTTTCCTCTGCACTGTTTATAGATCTGTCTAAGGCATTCGTTATGGTAAATCACCAGATACTTATAAATATCCTCAAATCCCTGTCACTAGATGCACTAGCTATAACATGGTTCCAGTCCTATTTAGAAAATAGACAACAGGCTGTACTCTGGCACAACACTTTATCTACCCACCTGCCCATTAACCTTGGTGTCCCTCAAGGGTCCAAATTAGGACCTCTCCTGTTTTTTATATTTATCAATGACCTTCACCTAGCAATCCCCCAAGCTACATGCATACAATATGCAGATGATCTGACACTTATATGCTCAGCCACATCTATATCTGAACTTCACTCCCTTACCCAAAAGGTGTTTAACACAGTTGAACAATGGTTTAAAGAGCGCTGTCTCCTTCTGAACCCCCAAAAAACTAAGCTCCTCCTTTTTACCCCTACTCGTAAGTCACACCCTACAGATTTCACAGTCACATCCAATAGTGGTACTCTCATATCCCCAGATCAAACTACTAAACTACTAGGTATCACCATAGATAACAACCTTAACTTCGACACCCATATCAACAACACTATAAAAACTGTTAATAGAAAACTAGGCGCTCTCTACAGAATCAAACCCTTCCTCTCGCCTGCAGCTAGAATAACTATTGCTCATATCCAGCTAATCTCAACTCTCCTCTATGCCTCACCTATATATAACTAATCTATCCAAAATCAACCTTAATAAAATGGAAAACTCCTACAATAACATAGCCAGATTTGCTACAGGCAACCCATTCAGAACCCACCATTGTTACAATACAAAACAGCTAGGATGGCTTGAATTACAAAATCAGCTTAAACTCCACCAACTTACCATTGTCCATAAAACCCTTTATCAACCAATGAATACCCCTATACTATCTACCCTCATCACCCCTACAACAATCTGAAGACCTTTCGATCATCACATAAACTTCTTGTCAATATTTCCAAATCAAACAACAGAGCTGAGGACTCTCTCTGCTCTAATACTGTTGGAAAATCCTGGAACCTACTTCCCAGTGAACTTTCCTTACTTCCCTCTGTATCACTTTTCAAAATCAAACTGAAACTTTTCCTCAAAACACACTGGTTGTGCCCCTGTATTGACCCTGACTGATCAACTAGCTCTTCTTACTAGGTTCAGCCTACCCTCCTCTTCTCAGTAACCAAGATCCTTTTCTTAAGAACAACAAACCTTCTCCTTCTAGATACTATTACTTACATCTTCTTGAATTTCATTAATGTAAATATTTTTGTACTAATAAATTGTACATAATCAGCTGCCTTCTCTTCTATATATTATGTATTGAAACTGCATTTGTATTATACTACTTATACCTGCTTATTTTGCTCTATGTTATGAACTTCTGACCTCTTTGATCAGTCTCACTAATGTACCTGCATTGTGCCTTGTTTACATTAATTTTGTATATATGATTTTGTTATTGTTTTCATTGGAGCTCATCTCCCCGGGCCTCTACTGAAAATGGACCTGTATCCAGTTAGACTAGCCCGGTCAACAAATGTAAAATACAATAAATAAATAAAAATAAATAAAGTCAGAGCAGTTGAGGAAGACAGAGACAAAAAGTGGAAATAATACCAAAGAAATAAGCAGCCTAATACCCTACTAGAATTTAAACAACTCCATAAAAAAACTGATAACCACAAACAGCAAAACATATTACTCTAAGCTTTAATCTGAACATACTAACAACCACAGAAAATTCTGGAATACTATACCCTCTTCACTTTGGCAGTAAAGACAACCCATGCCCAAACCCTAACTGCTCTGATCAAGAAACAGCCTCTCTATTTAACACCTTCTTTGTGGAATGTATAGCCAAACTTACTGCCAGCTTCCCCAGCTCCCTTCCAATACCCTCCCATACCTTCCCCTCTGATCTCAAAACACATACCCCATCCTGCAGTCTCAGTCCTGTGCCCACACACATAAAAAATCTCCTCCTCCAACTGAAACCATGCTCCAAAGCACCAGATAATTTATCTGCATCCTTCCTCAAACTATCTAAAAGCATAGCCTTTCCTATCACCATCATAACAAACAGGTCCATCCAAGAATCTTATGTTCCCTTACTTTGGAGACAAGCATTCATCATCCCACTCCACAAAGGTGGTAAAAACACTGACACCACTAATTTCTGTCCTAGTGCCATACATTCCCCACTCTCAAAAGTCCTGGAAAAATGTATTCACTCACAACTGATGCCTTATTTAACACAAAACAACCTCCTAACCTCCACACAACATGAATTCTGTCCTGGCCATAGTACCATCACTGCACTCCTCTCCTTCCTAGAGTCCATTAATCATGCTTGTGACTGGCAAAATCATATCAACCCTGGTCTTAGACCTTTCCAAAGCCTTTGAGTGGGGTATCCCAAGGTTCTGTCCTTGGCCCCTTACTTTTCAATATATTCATCAATAACATTCACCAGTCCATCTCCAGTTCTACACTAATGCATTATGCAGATGATTCAACAAGCATCTGCTTAGATACCACTCCTTCCAACCTTCTGCAGATAACCCAGTCAGCTTCATCAAATACTGAAACATGGATGCAAAACAACCATCTAACCCTTAACGCCAATAAAACTAATGATTTCCCCCATCTAAACACTCCCCCATTGATAAAAAATACTTCCAAGATCATAAGCCAAAATAACACCTCCACTGAAATTGTCCCTCACACACACTGCTCAGCATCATCATTGACGAATGTCTAAAATTCGATATCCACATCCAAACTAACATAAAAAAATCCACCAAAAACTAGGACTCCTATACAGGCATAACTGTTATCTCACCCCTCCACCAGAAAGACCTTTGTCTCCACAGACCTTCTTTCCTTCCGAATGTATGGCACATCTCTGTTCTTGAATATTCAGCGCAGTCTTCAAACTAAATTAAAAGCCTGCTACAATAAAATCTGAAAATTTGCCACCACCTCTAGGAACTCATTCTATCACTGCATCTCCCTCCACTCACTGCAATGGCTTGAGCTTCCTAACTATCTGAACCTACTTAAACTCATCACTGCCCATAAGCTCATACTTAACCCATCCTCTGATCCCTCTCTCCACCTCCTTAACCCCCTATATTCCTAATCACTCACTTTGGTCAGAAAATCAGAACCTACTCAAAATCTACAAACCTTTACAGCCTCTGCTATCCTGCTCCTTAGCTAAACTATGGGACTTTCTTCCTCCCTCTCTTAGAAATACTCATAACCACTCTAACTTAAATCCCTCCTCCATTCTTAACCATCTTTAAAGTGGGAATGTCCCTGCTCCTTCCCCACATAAGACACTCTTTTATCAAAACCCACCTTATAACTCTGTGCATCATCTCTGCATTCACATCATTTGCCCTCCTACTCCTCCTTAATCTCCAAATTTTGTTAATAGTTTATTTCCAACAATTTTTCATCCTCATTTGTAAGTCACTGTTAATGACCCTTAGACTGTTGTGTTGCTAGATTTTTACTGCTATTATTGTGGAATGTAAAAATTCAATTGTAATTCACTGTTAATGACTCAGACTGTACAGTTGCTAGATTTTACTATTATTGTAGAATGTAGATTTTTTTTACTGCAGAATGCTGCATAAAGCTATATGACTTATTTGCTTTGTATGTGCATATGCTAATATGTTTGTCATTGTTACCAGAGCTTTTCTCCCCGGGCCTCCACTGAAAACGGGCTCTTTTAAGCCCAAGTGGACTTCCCTGGTCATCAAACTGAAATAAATAGAGGTGATGGAGATGAAGTTTCTAAGATGGGTGGTAGGATGCAGACCATGGAACAGAAGAAGAAGAAATGACATTAGAGCAGAAGTCAAAGCAGTTCCAATTGCAGAGGAGGTTAAAGACAACAGATTCCAGTGGTTTGGGCATGTGCAGAAAAGCAGAAGACAAGCTGTCAAAGAAGGTTTGGGACAGATAGAAAGAATGCAAGAGGAAATGAGGGCCTCCAGCAAAGAAGTGGATGGATTTTGTGAGAAAAGACCTGAGATAGTCAGGCATGAATGTTGAAAAAGGTAGGGGAGTGACACAGAATTTAGAGATAGTGACAGTTGACATGACACCTGACCCCATGTAGAAAATGGGAAAAAGGAGGTTGATGACGATAATGACTTTTGACGTAGTCTTCACAACTGCAGATGGGGTGACAGAGGTACCAGAAAGCCAAAAAGCAGCTGTGCCCATGCACAATGTGCTTCACAAGCTCTACTAGAAAGTGCAAAAAAGGACAATGATTTAGGATTAGTGGAAAGTGCACTTCAGTCTGTTAAGAAATACAATAGCAAACAGAACTGAGAACACTAAGCGCTTCAGGGGTGAATCAAGGATGGAATTAGAAAGGAAATGAAACCTGCATCAGAAACACAATGAGGTATGGAAACAAGACTGAGGTCTAAAACATGATGAATGAAAAGAGGAAATATTAAAGAGACTTGCACACCAAGGTAACAACAGAAAAGGGAACAGCCAAAGGCATGTAGAATGGATGAATGAATGTTCAGATACACTGTAAATGAAAGAAAATCCTGTACATTATTTTCTTGGAGACAAAACAGTTTAAATGTCTAAGAATGGTAGAGGTCACACATAAATCTGAAATAAATTTTTGTCATATTAACATAAGAACAACAGACATGCTGACACCACAGAAACAGAAAGTGGTTATGGAATAGGCCAAATGAAAAGATGGAAACCTTTTCAAGGAAGCAGAGAGAGAAAGAGAGACCTGTTATGATTTCAGGAACATGGTCCATAGAATGCAGCTGATCCACCTCACTATGTGCTATCAAAGGCTGGACAGCTGTGCTCAGTGAACTACTGGCACATTGTATGCTCTGTCTTTAGAAGTGATGTGGTGATACAGGGCTATGGAAAGGAAGGATTGTTCTAGCACATAAGAACAGGTCTGCCACGAACCTGTCAGTCTCACTTCCCATTATGGAGAATATTAAAGAAAAGATATGGGGCTGGCAGACAGACATCTTGAATACTTACTTCTGGACAACACCTGGCAGTTTATTGCAGTGGATTGTGGGTACAATACATTAATGACATTTATCCTGTAGTCTTAGGTTTGAATCCCTCAGCATCTATCTGCCTTCTCTGTGACTAAAAGTCAGCTAACCAGAAAGAAAGTACAGTTGTGTACACTTACCATAAATGTAGATGTTCGAGTGTATTCACTGTTGCAGTCATTACACTTGGGTTATCCTGCTGGCAGGTTGCCCTCAGTTGGCCTGAATTCCAAAGTCTTGGGTCCTGCATCAGTTGCTTTCACCTCTTCCCTGACGTCAGGTCGTCAGCAGTATAAAAGATGCAGCCGACGCCATTTTATTTAGTTTTTCTTGCCCCAGATGTCAATTGCCCCCAAAAAGGTAGGCTAAAAATACGTAAATAAAATATACATGCACCAAAATAAGCTTTACCTTCATCTATAAGCAAATACACCACCTAGGTTGCATATATTAGAGAAGTAAAGATATGTTCCAGTAAAAATAAGGGGGGTGGCGGGTGGGTAACCTGGACTGCAACAGTGAATACACTCGAACATCTACATTTATGGTAAGTGTACACAACTGTACTATGTTCTTCGTGTTTCACTGTTGCAGTCATTACACTTGGGTTGAGTCCCAAAGCTATGGTTGGGGGGGCTGGAGCTAAACAGCATTAGGAGCGGCTATGAGGCCCTGCAGAACTGCAGTGGCAAAGCCTGCCTTGGATTTGGCAGATTGTAATGTTTTGTAAAGGTATGCACTGAACACCAAGTAGCAGCCTCCAAAATGTCCTTGGTTGGTACTCCCCTGAGAAAGGCTGCAGAAGTGGCTGCAGCTCTGGTTGAATGTGGCCTAATGCCCTTAGGCACTGGTTTACCATGCTGAGAGTAGCAGAAACGAATGCAGTGACCTATCCACTTTGAAATAGTCTGCTTGGAGATAGCCTTTCCTTGTGATGCTGTGGCATATGCCACTAGTAACTGCTCTGTCTTTCTGAAAACTTTAGTTTTGTCCAAATAGAATCTAAGTTGTCTGTGTACATCCAAAGAATGCAGAATTTTCTCCCCCTTGTTCTGTGGATTTGGATAAAAGGTTGGCAAATGAACTGTTTGGTTAAGGGCTGCACTGGATACCACCTTAGACATAAATGTAGGGTTGGTTCTCAGAGAGACCCTGTCTGGATAGAAAATGATAAAGGGTTCCACAGCCATGAGAGCCTGTAGCTCTGAAACTCATCTTGCAGAAGTTATTGCTAGGAGCAGATTTTAATTGATGAAAAAGATAGGCCTTTGTCCAGCATCTCAATTAAATATTGCAAAATCTGAGGAATATTTGGGACAGCTGTATCAGTTCCTTGAGCTTGGTTCCAAGCGCAAAATCTCTTCCATTTCCCAGCATAGGATTTTCTAGTACTAGGCCTTCTGGCTTCTAAAATGACATCCATCACAGCTTTACTGAGAGGTGTTGTTTGTATGGCTACATTATCCGCCATGATGCCAGGTTTAGGGTCCTGAGTTGGCTGTGCAGAATCTGATTGTTTTGCTGGGACACTAGATGAGGTATTTGAGGTAAGGTCCAGGCTGGGCATTGGGACAAGTTCCTTAAGATCGGATACCAGTACTGGAGTGGCCAGTCTGGGGCAATCATAATCATTTTTGGTTTCTTCTGCCTGACCTTTAGGAGTACCTTGGGGAGGAGAGGAAGTGGAGGAAAGGCATATACTGATAGGTTTGTCCAGTTGAAAGATAAGACATCCACTTTCCAAGCTTGTCTGTGATAAGTCCTTGTGCAGAATCTTTTTAGTTGATTGTTTTGAGGAGAGGCAAATAGATCTATGTACGGGCATCCCCATTTCATTGTTATCATGTTGAAGACTTGTGGATCCAGGTGCCACTCATGGGGATCCATGAGGTTTCTGCTTAGTTCATCTGCCAGAGTATTTTCCTTTCCTGGCAGGAATTGTGCCTGCAGATGAACTTGTTAAGTCAATGCTGTGTCCCATAAGGCCATGGCTAGTCTGCACAGGGGGTAAGAATGAGTGCCCCCCCCCCTGCTTGTTTATGTACCACATGACTGTGGTGTTGTCTGTCTTTATCAGTAGTTGTCCCGGATGAAGTAGGTCCTTGAAGGCTGTCAGGGCATTTTGAACAGCTAGCATCTCTTTTTGACTGATATGCAGATGCTTTTGGTTTGTGGACCAGGTGCCCTGAATGCCTTTTCCTGCCATGTGTGCCCCCCAGGCATAATCTGATGCATCCATCGTTAGGCTCCGCCTGCCTGAGGGTAGTGAGAATGGCTGTCCCTTGTTTTGGTGACAAGCCTTGGCCCACCATGGAAATTCCTGTTGCAGGCGTGGAATTAGAGTAATCATTGTTTCCAGGCTGTGGCAATGTTGTGTCCAGACACTTTTTAGGTACCATTGAATTTTCGTCATATGCAGTCCTGCATATGAAATTAGTAAGATGCAAGATGCCATGAAGCCCAAAGCCTGCAGAAATTTTCTTGCAGATAACTGGGCCTTTGTTGCCATTTCTTTGAAATAGGTAGTCAGTTGCCTTTGTTTGTCTGGAGTGAGATAAGCCATCTGGGCAGTTGTATTTAAGCTTACATCCAGGAATATTACCTTTTGAGAGGGTACTAGTTTTTATTTCTTTTTGTTGACTGTGTACCCTAGGCCTGTTAAGAGTTTTATCACAAACGTCAGATGCTGTAGAATGTCCTTGTTCTCTGCTTGTATGAGGCAGTCGTCCAAGTAAGGATATATTTGGATTCCTCTTTGTCTGCAGTAAGCAATTACTGGTGCCAGGCACTTTGTGAAGACCCTGGGCTCAGTAGATAAGCCAAAGGGCAGTGCAGAGAATTGGCAATGCTTTGAGCCAGCCTTGAACCTGAGGTATCGTCTGCAAGATTGTCTGATTGGGACATGCAGGTATGCCTCTTTTAGGTCTAAAGTCATGAGCCAAGCCTTGCTGCCCAGCATGGGCAGAAGCTGCTGTAAGTTCAACATCTTGATTTTTGGTATATTCAGGAAAGTGTTTACAATAGATAGGTCCAGAATTGGTCTCAATGCTTTGTCCTTTCTGGGTACCAAGAACAGTCTTGAGTAAAATCCTTGTCCCTGCTCTTGCTGTGGTATTTGTTGAGTAGCCCTCATGTCCATGAGAGCTGCGACTTGTTTTTGAGCCACTGCCCATTGATGTTTTGGCAGGTCTGGCCAACCGTTTGCCCTTGGCAGAGTATGGAAATGAAACTTGTAGCCTTGTGACACTATGTCTAGAACCCATTTGTCCTGGGTTATAATGTGCCAATTTTGAGAAAAAAGTGTTAATTTTCCCCCTAAGGGTGCTGCCAGAAGATAAGTGCTTGGCGCAGGCAGGGGGAAGTCATTGGAACTGTTTCCTGTATGATTGTGATTTTTCATCTCCACCTTTGGAGGTAGATGCACTCCACTGCTTAGACCTGTAGGATCCTTGCAGCTGTGATCTGCCCCTTTGAGGTCTGTCTGAGACTGGAAAGGACCAATTCTTTGTAGGCCAGTGTCTGCTAAATCTAGGTGACTGTACCTGTAAGAAATCCTTGACCGTTTGCATAGATTTAGCTTTGTCCTTCATTTTCTTTAACACCTCTTCTGCCTTAACACCAAACAAGGTATCATGTTGTAAAGGAGCATCTAATAATTTTGCTTTAACATGGTCAGGCAGATTTTGTTTCTTTAACCAAGCATGCCTCCTAATGACAGAACCCGTAACAGCGGCCCTGCAGGAGGCCTCCAGAGAATCAAACCCACATTGCAAAGTATGCTTTCCAACTTGTTCAGCTGCATGCAATAAATCCTGCATTTCTTTATTTTCTGCACATTCAGAATTTACCATCATTTTCTGTTTAATCAGTGTCATGATATATTGCTGATATTTGAGCATATGAAACTGGCAATTTAAAGCCCTTATAGTTAAAGTAGTAGATGTGTAAACCTTTTTCCCCATCTATCCAGAGCCCTGGAATCCCTGTCAGAGGGGGTAGGATTTTTTGCAGTAGAAGCCTTGACACCCTTTGGACCCTGAGAAATAGTTTCTGGGTCTGCAGAAGGGTTTCTGAAAAGAAATTTATGAGAGTCAGGGACCCTGTAGTATCTGTCCGGCTTAACAGGAGCTGGAGGTAAAGAGTCAGGGGTCAGACTAGACTCCGAGAACACATCATCTACAATGTCCAACACAGGTGGGATAGCTAGAGGCCTGTGTTGAGTTAGTAAAAGGAAATCTCTGAGCCTTTTCTTAGATTCTGAAAAGTCTTGGCTCTCCCAGTGAAAGTGCTCCCTCATGGTATGCAAGGTTTCCCCAAAAGAGTAGTCCTCAGGAGGAGAAGCTGAAGGAATTGATTCTTCAGCATCAGAATCCTCATAGGGGGGGGGAAGAGAACATTCCTGATCAGAAGAGGAATCAGAAGAAATGGAAGCCTGATCTGAAGATTCATAGTCTGTCTCTTGCCTAGGCCTCTTATCAGGAGGGGGATGGGAACCCCTGATTAAGGTTATTAAGTCTTCGGCCATTTTGAGCATCTGTTTTTTGGGCATGGAGGCCTGTACTTGTGACTGGTGAACTTGTTTCTTTGCCTTTAAAGGTGTTTTAGTCTTTGTCTTTGAAGGAGGTTTAATATATAATTGTTTAGGTCTGAATACACCCTCAGAAGCCGATGCTTGCTCAGCGGCTCCGGACCCATCTGAGGGAATAGTCTCTGAGGCTCCAATACCTTGAGTTTCCAGCGGCCTGGCCGACTCCACGTGGGAGTTGGTAGTGGCTTACGACTCAAAAGTAGCAGGCGTCAGAGGCTGCGAAAGCACCTCACTGAGAACCGGCGAACCGGCTTAGGAGAAGCTTCGTCGTCAATTTTGGACCTCGGTTGCCTGTCCTTTTCTTTGCGTTTTTTGTGAACTCCGGTAGTTAGACGGCTATCCGACGACATTGTATAATTAAATCTTTGCCCAAAATAGCTTAATGCAAAACCGTGCCAACGCTTAATAGTGCGTTGGTTAACTCTAGCACAAAACCGACAACTAGCAATGCTGTGGTCAGGGCTCAGGCAAGTAATACAGTAAGAATGAAAGTCCTTATGGGGTATTTGCTTTCCACAAGATATACAATTATTAACTTTTTCTGACATCGGTCTGGAGCAAGAAAAAAGTTTCCCCAATGGGATACTTAGCTTTTAATGAAGACTTTGGATCTGAAACTCGAAAACGAAAATCTCAGGAGTCGGCTGACCGGCACTTGCGAACTGCTTCTGCTTCGGGCACCACGCGGCAAGAAAGACTAAATAAAATGGTGTCGGCTACATCTTTTATACCCCTGACAACCTGACGTCAGGGAAGAGGCGACAGCAACAGATACAGGACCCTAGACTTTGGAATTCAGGCTGACTGAGGGCAACCTGCCAGCAGGATAACCCAAGTGTAATGACTGCAACAGTGAAATATGAAGAACATCTCCTTAGTTGCCCTTAAAAACACAGAGCTTTTGCCTAGTGAGTTTATCCAATTAACATATATATAAAATCCCTTGCGGGTGGACAATATATTTTCTAACAGCGGAGCTCATGCCAGTCTAATTTAATTCATTTCTGTGACTTGGTCACCAGCTGTACTTTTCTATATGTGTTTCCTTTGGCAAGAAACATTCAAATGCAACAGGAAAACTGAAGAAACATCAAGGGAGACAAATCCCAAAATAAAGTATTGTGAAAAGTACAGTTTTGTACCTACCATAAATGTAGATGTTCGAGTGTTCACCCTGCTGCAGTCATCACACTTGGGTTATCCTGTCATTAGGCGATCCTGCAGTCGGACGGAATTCCAAAGTCTTGGTCCGGCGTCAGTTGTTGTCGCCTCTTCCCTGACGTCAGTGCGCCAGGGGTATATATATTGCAACCGACGCCATTTTCTTCAGTTTTTCTTGCCCCAGATGTCAGGTGCCCCCAAAAACGGTGGTCAGAAGTTAGTACCAAACCCCTGCACAAACACAAAATCCCTTCAGCTATAAGCAAATACATCAGTAAGGTATTGAAGAGATTTAGCCAGTAGATCAGAGGGGATGGAGGGAGGGTAACCTGGACTGCAGCAGGGTGAACACTCGAACATCTACATTTATGGTAAGTACAAAACTGTATTATACAAAACCAGACCACGGAGACCTTGTCCAAGCAGCAAGCAAACCAAGCGTAATCTTAACGAGCTTTTATTTGTTACAAACGTTTCCGCCACACAGCAGTATGGCTTCCTCAGAGAAAAACTTTTAAACTTTGGTTAAAAGTTTTTCTCTGAGGAAGCCATACTGCTGTGTGGCGGAAACGTTTGTAACAAATAAAAGCTCGTTAAGATTACGCTTGGTTTGCTTGCTGCTTGGACAAGGTCTCCGTGGTCTGGTTTTGTATTTTCATCAGTTCCTGCTTCCTGTACTCGTTTGTTTGGTTACAAAACTGTATTATGTTCATCGTGTTACCCTGCTGCAGTCATCACACTTGGGTTGAATCCCAAAGCTAAGGTAGGGGGGAGGTATCATAGAGGGTTAGTGGAGGCTATAAGGCCCTGCAGAACTGCAGTGGCGAAGCCCGCCCTGGTCTTAGAGTAAAGAGGTAAGTGATAGTGTTTGGTAAAGGTGTGGAATGAACTCCAAGTTGCAGCTTCTAAAATCTCCTTGGTTGGAACCCCCCTGAGAAAGGCTGTAGAGGTAGCTGTAGCCCTGGTAGAGTGGGACCTAATGGTAGCAGGAACTGGTTTCCCATGATGGGTATAGCAGAAACGTATGCACTGACCTGTCCATTTAGAAATGGTTTGCTTTGATATAGCCTTCCCTTGAGAAGCTGTAGCATAGGATACAAAGAGCTGGTCAGATTTCCTGAAAGCCTTAGTTTTGTCCAAGTAGTAACGAAGTTGCCTGTGAATGTCCAAGGAATGCAGGTGTCTCTCACCTTTGTTCTGTGGATTTGGGAAGAAGGTGGGTAAGTGGATGGTTTGATTTAAAGCCACACTGGAAACCACCTTAGGCATAAAGGAAGGATTAGTTTGTAGAGAAGCTCTGTCTTGATGAAAAATGAGGAAAGGTTCCACTGCCATTAGTGCCTGTAGCTCTGAGACTCTTCTAGCTGAAGTTATTGCTAGGAGCAGGGCAGTCTTCCATGATAGCAACTGAAGATCTGCATAGAAAGCTGGTTCAAAGGGAGGTAGCGTTAGTTTTTCCAGAACAAAATTGAGGTCCCATGTTGGTGTAGGAGCTCTCCTGGGCGGTCTAATGTTTTTTGCCCCTCTGAGGAACTGTCTTAGAAGAGGATGTGAAAATAAAGGTGGATCCGTGTTGTAATGAGCTGAAATAGTTGAAGCATGGATTTTAATGGAGGAAAAAGAAAGTCCTTTGTGCAACATCTCAGCTAAATACTGTAGAATGTGAGGCATGTGAAACTGAATTGTGTCTTGGCCTTTAGCTTGGTTCCAGGCACAAAACCTTTTCCATTTGTCCGAATAAGCCTTCCTGGTGCTTGGCCTCCTGGCTGCCAGTTTGGGGCTATGAGAATCAGTCGTGGTCTCTCCTTTTTGACTTTCAGAAGAACCTTTGTGAGGAGAGGCAATGGAGGGAAGGCATATACTGTCAGGTTTTTCCAACTGAAAGAGAGTGCGTCCACTTTCCAAGCTTGTTGGTGAAATGTCCTTGTACAAAATTTTGTTAGTTGATAGTTTTGAGGACTGGCAAACAGGTCTATGTCTGGAAGGCCCCATTTTTGAGTTATCATTGCAAATATTTGTGGATCTAATTTCCACTCGTGTTGATCCTTGATGTTTCTGCTGAGGTCGTCTGCCAATGTGTTCTTCTGTCCTGGCAGGAATTGAGCTTGCAACTGAACTTGGTAAGCAAGAGCTGTGTCCCATAAGATCATTGCTTGCCTGCATAGAGGATAGGAATGTGTACCCCCTTGTTTGTTTATGTACCACATTACCGTGGTGTTGTCCGTCTTTATTGCAAGTTGTCCTGGATGTAATAGATCCTTGAAGGCTGTCAGAGCTTTCTGTACAGCTAGCATCTCTTTTTGATTTATGTGCAGATTTCTTTGATCTGCAGTCCATAGGCCTTGAATGCATTGTCCTGCCATGTATGCCCCCCAGGCGTAGTCTGAAGCATCTGTTGTGATAGTTTGCCTGGCTGGGGGCAAGGTGAAAGGCTGACCCTTGTTGAGGTGACATGCCTGTGACCACCATAGAAATTCCTGTTGTAGGCAGGGAATGAGAGATATCATTGTGTCCAAGCTGTGGCTGTGTTGAGACCATACGCTTTTTAGGTACCACTGTAATTTCCTCATATGCAGCTTTGCAAATGGTATTATTAGTTTGCAAGATGCCATGAAGCCCAAGGCCTGCAGAATTTTTCTTGCAGTTAATTGGGTCTTTGTTGCCATTGTCTTGAAATATTGAGTCAGTTGTAGTTGCTTGTCTGGCGTAAGATAAGCCTTCTGGGCCATTGTATTCAAGCTGGCACCCAGGAATGTTATTTTTTGTGAGGGTACTAGTTTTGACTTCTTTTCGTTTACTGTGTACCCCAGGCAATTTAGTAGATGCTTTACAAAGGCCAGATGATGTAAGAGAATGTCTTTGCTTTCTGCTTGGATGAGGCAGTCATCCAGGTATGGATATATTTGAATTCCTCTTTGTCTGCAGTATGCAATTACTGGTGCCAGGCATTTTGTGAATACTCTGGGTGCAGTAGATAAGCCAAAGGGCAGTGCAGAGAATTGGTAATGGGTTGAACCTGCAATGAAATGGAGGTATCTTCTGCAACTTTGTCTGATAGGGACATGCAGGTATGCCTCCTTGAGGTCCAACATTACTAGCCATGCTTCCTTGCCCAACATGGGAAGTAGCTGCTGTAGTGTTAGCATCTTGAATTTGGGTACTTGTAAGTAAGTGTTTAGAATTGAAAGGTCCAGAATTGGTCTCCAGGCATTGTCCTTTCTGGGCACTAGAAAGAGTCTTGAGTAAAATCCTTGGCCTTGCTCTGAGTAGGTACCAGTTGAATGGCTCTCATGTCCATGAGAGCTGTAATTTGTTTTGTGCCTCTGCCCATTGATTTTGTGGCAGGTTTGGCATTCCTCTTTTCATTGGCAAGGTGTGAAAGTGGAATCTGTATCCTCGTAAAATTATGTCTAGGACCCATTTGTCCTTTGTGACAATGTGCCAGTTGTCTGCAAAAAGTGCGAGTTTTCCCCAAGGGGCTGCCAAGAGAGTATTGCTTGGCCAGATGAGGTGCAAGTCATTGAGTTTGCCTTCTGGTGGATTGAGACCTGTCTTCTCCTCCCTTCTGTGTTGTAGTGCCCCATTGGCGAGGTTTATACTGGGCTTGTAGTTGTCCTCTGCCCCTTGGGCATCTGTATTTACCCCTCTGTGGTCTGTCAGTAGCTGGAAAGGACCAATTTTTTGTTGGCCAGTTTCTGCTGAAGCGAGGGGGTTGTACCTGTAGGAAATCTTTGACTGTCTGCATATATTTTGCCTTATCCTCCATTTTCTTTAAAACTTCTTCTGCTTTAACTCCAAAAAGAACATACTGCTGTAAGGGAGCATCTAGTAGTTTTGCTTTAACATGATCAGGCAGAGTTTGTTCCTTTAACCAAGCATGCCTACGTATAACAGACCCAGTGACAGCTGCTCTGCAGGAGGCCTCCAAAGAATCAAACCCACATTGTAAGGTGTTTGCCCACCTGCTCAGTGGCGTGCAGCAGATCCTGTACTTCTTTCAATTCAGATTGTTGAGGGAGAGTGGTTATTCTTTGCTTTAACTGAGAGATTAGGAATTGCTGATACATAGGCATGTGAAATTGGCAATTCAGTGCCCTCATAGCTAGTGTGGCTGAGGTGTAAACCTTTTTCTCCCACCTGTCTAGTGCTCTGGAATCCCTCTCAGAAGGTACTGGGTTTTTAGCCATAGAAGCCTTAGCTCCCTTGGGACCCTGGGAGATAGCCTCTGGGTCAGCTACAGGGCTTTTGTAAAGAAATTTGTGGGAATCAGGCACTCTATAGTATCTGTCAGGCTTAGCCGGAGCAGGAGGTAGAGCGTCTGGGTTCAAACTGGATTCTAAATAGACATCATCCACAATGTCCAAAACTGGTGGGATGGCAAGTGGTCTGTGTTGGGGGAGTAAAAGAAACTCTCTGAGCCTTTTCTTCGAGTCAGAGTAGTCCTGACCTTCCCAGTGAAAATGTTCCCTCATAGTGTGTAAAGTTTCCCCAAAGGAGTAGTCTTCAGGAGGAGAAGCTGAGGGAATAGAGTCCTCAGCATCAGAATCTTCATAAGGAGAGAAGGAGTAATCTTGGTCCTCAGAGGAGTCTGAAGAAATGGACACTTGTTCAGAGGATGCATAATCTTCCTCTTGTCTAGGCCTTTTGTCAGGAGGGGGCTGGGAACCCCTGATTAAAGAAATCAAATCTTCAGCCATTTTGAGCATCTGTTTCTTAGGCATGGCACCTTACAGGGGACTGAAGTGCAGTCCTTTTAGATTTAGTAGGAGTCTTCGACTTAGAAAACATTTCAATGGTGAGAGTTGTCGGTCTGAAAACGCCTTCAGAAACCGATTGCATTTCGGTAGCACCGACGTCTTTTGTAGCAATGTCGTCGGAAGGGCCTGAACTAAATGGTTGCGTCAGCCTGGTGCATTCCGCCAAAATTTCCGTAGCGGTCTCGGGTTCCAGATCTGTGGTAGTCAGGGGCTGCATCGGAGCCTCACTGAGGACCGGAGACCGGATCAGCCGAGGCCTCGGAATCTGGCTTAGGTCTGGGCTGTCTGTCCTTATCCTTGTGTTTTTTGTGCACGCCGGTAGTCTCACAGGAGGTAGAGCGTCTGGGTTCAAACTGGATTCTAAACAGACATCATCCACAATGTCCAAAACTGGTGGGATGGCAAGTGGTCTGTGTTGGGGGAGTAAAAGAAACTCTCTGAGCCTTTTCTTCGAGTCAGAGTAGTCCTGACCTTTCCAGTGAAAATGTTCCCTCATAGTGTGTAAAGTTCTGACGACATGGTGTAGTTAAATTTCCTACCAAAGTAGTGTCGTGCGAAATCAAAGCGTCTTTTAATAGTACGCTTATTAAACATAGCACAAAACCAACAAGCAGTGACATCGTGGTCTGGGCCTAGGCAAGGTATGCAATAAGAATGAAAATCCTTATGAGGTATTTGCTTCCCACAAGAAATACAATTGTTAACTTTTTCTGACATCGGACTGAGGCAAGAAAAGTTTCCCCAACGGGGTACTTGGCTTTATAGAAGACTTTGGTCTGAAATTCGAATTCGAAAATCTCAGGAGTCGGCCGACCGGCACTTGCGAACTGCTTCTGCTTCGGGCACCGCGCGGCAAGAAAGACTGGAGAAAATGGCGTCGGTTGCAATATATATACCCCCTGGCACACTGACGTCAGGGAAGAGGCAACAACAACCGACGCCGGACCAAGACTTTGGAATTCCGGCCGACTGCGGGACCGCCTGACGACAGGATAACCCAAGTGTGATGACTGCAGCAGGGTAACACGATGAACATCTTCATTCAGCCCTGACATGGCGTGCACTGAGGGAGCGGTGACCAGCAGAAACCTGAATCTTCAGACTCTGAGCAAATGGACATGCATGAAACAAGAATGTTGAAGATTTTCTAGCCAGATGTGAAAAATTTCAAAGAGACATTAAGATAGTTAGCAAGTAGCTGGCAGACTATGTTACTAAGATGAAAGTGAATGAGTTGGTGATGGTAGATGTTATGAACATTTTCGACTTAAATCCTTTAAGGCAGGTTGAGAAAAGAGAATGCTGATTGGAAGGAGAAACATGATCTCTTGTTGAATGGGATGGAGATTCTGAAAGAGAAGCAGATGGATAAGGAAAACTGAGCATGCAGGGAGAGCTTATGAATTATTCATGTACCTGATAGAGTAGAAGGAATGGTCCGAGTGTTGTACATTCACAATAAGTCAGCTAAACTGGTTGCATACCAAACAGAATAAAGTGGAGCAGGCTCACATGCAGTAGGGAGCATGAACAACCCAGACAAATATTGGCAAGATTTGAGTTTAATAAACTGAAATACCAATATCCAACTTAGTTAAGGGGGCAAGAAAAACATATAACATTTGACACAAAAGAGTTTATTCTGCTCATGATCACTCCATACTATAAAGCTAAGGGTATAATTTGTGGTGGTTATGGGGGAGTGCAAATGACCTTAAAATATTTATTAAATCAGAGAAATCCTTGGATGAAATGTGTCCCAAGAATGGGGTGTTATGTGGCAATGTTTATGAAGACGATGAGACTTACCTCTGTATCTGACATAGTTATCTAGGGAATAAAGTACATATCATTCAAGTAGGTACTGAACAGGATCTCATATAACCAAAATATGTATAAAGGCTAAGTATGTATATTTAGTAAATGAAATTGGGAAACGCCCTAGAGTAGAATCACATCATACTTTAACAGCATGTGTCACATGCTACAATTAAAATACTGCACACAAAGTGCTTCAGCCATGACTGCAAATACAGTATCAGCATTCACTTCTGAGTCAGTCTTATCAAAGGATATTGCACAATACAGTAGAATCAAATGAAACTCTAGACCTCGAATGAATATTGAATTTGTAGTGGGATGCGAACATGTGATGACCCACCCAAGTAGCAATTGCACAGATGTCATCCAAAGCAGCTTTGGAGAAAAATCTGTAGAAGTAGACGTAAGTCTGGAAGAATGACCTTTGGGTTTGTGGTGCAAAGACTTTCCCTTCAAACTATACCCACAGGAAATACAATTAGATTGCCATTTCGATACAGTGACCTTAGATACATTCAAGTCTTAGAAAAGGAAACAAACACCTGATTAGATTTTCTAAAGGACTTTGTTCAGTTCAAATAAAACCTCAACTGCCTATGGACATCAAGAAAATGCAGAATACATTCACTCCTGAGATAAATGCACTGGTTGAACTTATTCTGATACCACCTTAGACAGGAAAGCAGTATCTGTTCTGAGGGATACTCTATCTCAATGAATGACCACATATGGAGGGACAAAAGAGAGGGCCTACAGCTCTAACACACATTTGGAAGATGTAATGCCACCATGAAAAGTCTTGCAAGACAACACAACAGTAGCAGAGGACTCAAAAGTAAGTGCTACCAGCACATGGAGCATGAAAGGCAAGTCCCAAAGCAGGTCAGGGTCTCTGACAGGTGGACGAAGCAAAAGCGCTCCTTTGAAAAAAGCTTTCAAGACCTTAAGGGAAGCTAATAGCACATTATTCCTACTAATGTAAAAATTAGATATAGCTGCTAACTGCACTTTAATATAAAAATAACTGGACCATAAGTTAAAAAAATCCATGAGAAAGTCGAGAATGGCCTCCAATGGCTTTGAATAAGGATCCAAGCTCTGAGAGTTAGCCCACAAGGTGAAGCACTTCCACTTAATAGCATACACTTTACAAGTAGACATCTTCTGGGAAGAAGCTAAAATATGTATGACTACCTGACAGCTTGGGATTCCTGGCCATCATGAGAATTGGAGAAACCAAGCGGTTAACATCAGTGTCTAAAGGTTGAGTGGATCTAGGCCCAGGGGTGAGAAATTAGATCTGGAATGGGATTCAGAACCGAAGGCGGGTACCTCAGAAGAGGCCAAAGAAAGGGGAACCACACCTGGAGAAGCCAAAATAGGGCAATGAGGATTACAGTCGCTCTGCAATGGGGTGTTTTTTGAAGAAATGTTATTACTGATAGGGTTGGGGAGATATATATATATAGAAGACCCAGGTCAAGCATACAGAAGAGCATTAATGGATGACTGTCCCTGAGGGGGACCTAAGGCATAATAGCTGCTGCACTTGATGTTGGCTGGGGAAGCGAACAGGTTGGAACACGAGGTGCCACAGTGCTGAAAACTCCAAGCACTAACCCTTGGCTTCAAAGACCACACCTGAGGAAGAAGAATGTTTCTACTCAAACTGTCTGCTAAGATATTGGATTTCCCTAGGATGTGCTTTATAATCAGAAACTGCTAAGACAAAATCATCCACTGCTATACCTACATGGTCTCCTGGCAAAGAGGGCAATAATGGATTCCCCCGTTTGTTCAGGTACCAGGCCACCAACATACCATTTGCCTGGAGAGAAATCAGACCCTGGAGAGAACATTCTGAAAAGCCTGCAACAGGAGGAGGACTGCCCTCATCTCCAAGACACTGGTGTGCAGGTTGGCCTGGATAGCAGACCACATCCCCAGAACAGTCCTCCCTTTGAAATGCCCCCCACCGTCACACCAGAAGAGAGATGTCCATTGTGATTGTAGCCTGGGGGAGGGTACAACTGGTCTCCCAGTGGACAGCAAGGGACACTCCAACCATCACTTGATCTGATCTCGCCAAAAATTGGTCAGAAAAACTGGAATGTCCACTAGAATAATTGCACCACCAGCATCCACTGCAATGCCCTCATGTGATACCTGGCCAAGGGAACTAAAGAGACGATGGCCACCATGTGGCCCAAGATACAGAGAAGAAGATAAACTGGAGGCTTCCTGTAAGAAAGCGAAGACCTGCCAGATACCGCAGATCTAATACCCTGGACTCGTAGCTTTGCAATCTGGGAGATGGTGTCAAAATGGCAACCTATAAAGTCTAGGGTCTGAACTGGATGGAGACTGGACTTCTGATAGTTAACTGTGATCCCTAAGGAACTGCATAGCTGGAGCAATGTGTCCTTGGGCCTGATTAGGGATACTCTTGTGGTAGTAGTTAGGAGCCAATTGTCCAAGTAGAGACAAACCTGGAACCCCTGCAACCTCAGTCAGGCTGCTACTACTGCCATACACTTGGTGAAAACCTTGGTGGGGGAGGGATGTAGTACTGAGACTGAATGGCAGCACTCTGAACTGGTAATGAATGGCCCCCAGCCAGACCAGTGTAGATCATCATGGCTTTCGGACAATGGCAAAGGCCCTTACCTCCCTCACAGTGCCTTTTTAGGCAATGTCAAAACAACAAATTTTCCAGCATAACAAAATCTAATTGAGACAAACTTAGGGTCATGTTGCTTAATGGTAGGAGTTTATACATGAAACTGCACTCCCTGGAAGCATTCCTCATCTTGGAGGATGCTGATATCTGTGCAGTTACTGAGACATGGCTCAGGGCCACTGAGAACACCCCTGCTGTGCAAGGCTATAACACCTTCCACACTTTCAGACCTCAAAATGAGCATGACGGAACCAAAGGTGGAGGTGTAGCCATCTTCATTAAAACAAAGTACACTTCGAGACTGGTCAGACAGCATGACTGTCTAGAACTACTCCATGTCCAATTAACTATTGGGAAAGTAACATGCCACACCATTGCTAGCTATAGATCCCCCATAAACCAGGATAAAGCACACCACCTACCTCAATTTACTGGAATCCCTCACCATACAGCCCAACACAATAGTCATGGGAGATTTCAACTATCCTTCCACAGACTGGGGGACATACATGAGCAAAACACACACTCACTCAGAGGTTTTGGGACTTTGTTAACACAAATGCTCTGGAACAGATAGTCTGTATCCCCATTAGAGGCTCTAATGTTCTGGACATAGTACTCACCAACATGGGGGGTGTCACTGTACTTCCCCATGCATGATGCCCTCCCTGGTTAGGTCAGACCACAAATCAGTCTTGTTTGAAGTAACTACTGGAACTGACACCCTCACAGGAACAAAAATATAAAAAACCTTACCAAAGCTAACTACAGCCTACTAAGTGATGGTATCAACTGCGTTATACCACTCACAATCACAAAGATCAATGATCACTATGCAGAAGTGTATCCAAATGCACTGTACAAACAGTAAAGCGACTGCAGAAACTCTGCTGTACCTCACCGGATCAAAACCAAGTCTTCCAGTAAAAACAAGCCACCGTGCTGGATTTCAAGTATAAACAGATTATAAAACAAGAAGAAACTGTTGTCCAAAAGCAAGAGGGATATCACTGCAGAGGAAGAGTTCCCTCCTAAGCCTAAACAAGAGAAGCAGAAAACTTGTCAAGTCTTCTAAAGCAAATTACAAAACTGAAATTCCATCCCTAACTAAGGATAATCATAAGTAATTCTTTAACAACGTCCAAAGTCTTAAATGGAATGCCCAGATATGTGCCGAATTGGTTGTAGATGGTATCACTCATACTACACTGGAAGATATCTCCAACCTGTTAGCTGACAGATTCAGTGGAACCTTCACCCTCCCTATCATCACCTACCATATCTCAAAGCATACCTGACACCAGCCCTCTGCCTAGTATCTCTAGAGAACAGGTCATCTCTGCACTTGCCAAGACCAAAAACATAGCCTCAATGGGACCAGATAATATCCCAGGTTGTTTACTAAACAAGCAACAAAACCTAGCAGACCTACCTGGTGTTCTCCTTAACCATAGCTTGAGAACTGGCTATGTTCCTGAAAAAATGAGAACAGCAAAAGTAATCCTCCTGCATAAAAAGGGGCCATCAACTGACTCTGGGAACTACAAACCCATAAGTCTAACCAGCCTCATCTGCAAGCCATGGAAAGAATTATCATGGACCTTAACAAGGACATACAGTAGGTGACGTCCAAATGCTGGACCCAACCCAGTTTGTCTTTGTTAAGGGCAGATCATGCTTATTAAACCTGGTAACTTTCTTTCAGAATGTCACCAAATCCATGGACAAAGGTAAGACAGTGCACACAGCCTATCTTGGCCTTGCCAAGGTGGT
Organism: Protopterus annectens; assembly: GCF_019279795.1. NCBI lineage: Eukaryota > Metazoa > Chordata > Ceratodontiformes > Protopteridae > Protopterus > Protopterus annectens. Next base: position 1,198,442,620 of record NC_056745.1, read on the forward strand.
ATCCAACGAGACGGAGCCCGAATAATGAAAAAATTCTTTCTTTACTCAATCCAATGATCAAAATGAAGTACAAATACATATAAAGTCACAGTTTAAAAATGATAAAACAACAAGTTAAGCGCTTTCGTCAATATTCAGACTTCTTCAGAACAGTGACTTGCTGGCTGATAACTCCTTAAATACACACATAGTCAATCAGTAAAATATTACCCCACATAATTTCCTTTCAATTAAGAAACATCACAGGAAGTGTAAGGTAGTAGTGAATACTCCCCCTATTTGCAAGTACACAAAAAGTCAGCTAACCAAATGTTGAATCAATAGTGTCACATGTAAAGAATGTTATAAGGCAAAAAATACCAATGACAATATAAATAAATCATAACATAAATAACTGTTTAAGTTTCAAAAGTGGTGCTATAGAAATTCTATCATTAAGACCTGGAGGGGAGTATGCATTCAGTCTGATCTGCCACTTTAACTCAATGTACTCCAAATATTCCTCAACAGGTCCGCCCCTTTGTCCCAAATCAACTTGTTCAAGAATAAAAAACTAAAACTGTGATTACTTTGGTCATTAATATGCCTAAATAAAGCATTCTTCATATTTTTCTGCTTGATATCATATAAATGTTGGTAGACTCTAAGTCTAAAAGCATTTTTTATTTTCCCCACATAATAACCTTGGCAGTTTTTACACACTGCAATATAAACAACCCCCTTAGTATAGCAAAACATTTTCTTTTTATTAGTAATGGATCCGAAATTCTTAAGATTAAATTTGTCTGTATCCATCATGAAAGGGCACTGGGGACATCTACCACATTTATACGTGCCACCTCTAGTGAGATTAGGTTTGCCTTTTTCAAGTAGTCCTTTTATTGATGTACTCTTTTTATAAACTATAATGGGTCTATTACCTATCTTGTCCAAGACCCCAATATCATTATCAAAAACCTTCCAATATTTATGTATTATGTATTTGATTTCTTCAAAATCTGCAGAATATGTGAGTGTCAGTGCATGTGTAAAAATAGCATTATTGTGCCTCACATTGTTGTGGTCATCCCTATTGCCCAATAGAGCTCTAAAGTGTCCACTGGTCCTCTTATTTATAACTTCCTGAATGATGTTTGATAGAAAAGGCTCTGGATAACCTCTTCTCTGAAACATATTGGACAAATTGTCACATTCCTTGGTAAAGTCATAAAAGTCAGACACCATCCTGGCCAATCTAACACATTGGCCCTTGACCAGGACCTTCTTCTGGTGCAAAGGATGTGCACTAGTAAAATGTAATAATGTGTTAGAGTAGGTTGGTTTCCTATATAGTTGGGAAATAAAACAGTTGTTCACATAATCTTTCTTTATGGTGATGTCCAAATAATGAATATAATCTAGATCCTTGACCATATATGCCTTATAACATTCTTTACATGTGACACTATTGATTCAACATTTGGTTAGCTGACTTTTTGTGTACTTGCAAACGGGGAGTATTCACTACTACCTTACACTTCCTGTGATGTTTCTTAATTGAAAGGAAATTATGTGGAGTAATAATTTACTAATTGACTATGTGTGTATTTAAGGAGTTATCAGCCAGCAAGTCACTGTCCTGAAGAAGTCTGAGTATTGACGAAAGTGCTTAACTTGTTGTTTTATCATTTTTAAACTGTGACTTTATGTGTATTTGTACTTCATTTTGATCATTGGATTGAGTAAAGTATTTTTTCATTATTTGGGCTCCGTCTCGTTGGATACCACCCTGCATCTGCTGTTCATTCTAGTTTTTATTCTGCTTACTGAGTTTGTCAGCCTTGCCAAGGCTTTGGACACAATTCCCCACTCTGGGATCATTGAGAAACTCTCCAAGATAGGGATTAACCCTTATGTTACTAGATGGGTAGCCAATTGGCTCACCGACAGAACACACTCTGTCAAAAAGTACAGTTGTGTACACTTACCATAAATGTAGATGCTCAAGTGTATTCACTGTTGCAGTCATCACACTTGGGTTATCTGCCTGCAGGTAGCCCTCAGTCGGCCCGAATACCAGAGACTTAGTATTTCTGCATCAGATGCTGTCGCTCCTGGACTGACATCAGGTCGTCAGGGGTATAAAAACAGGCAGACGATGCCATTACATCAATTTTTCTTGCCCCAAATGTCAGGAGCCCACCCAAATAGGGAGCTAGGTTATGGTGGGGAACACACCACCAGTAAAAAGTAAATACCAATACCAATACCCCAGAAGGGGTTAGTAATAGCCATAGATAGGAGACAGAGAGAGAGAAAAACAGTGGGCTGGAGGGAGGGAAACCAGGACTGCAACAGTGAATACACTCGAACATCTACATTTACAGTAAGTGTACACATCTGTACTATGTTCTTCATGTTTCACTGTTGCAGTCATCACACTTGGGTAGATTCCCAAAGCTGAAGAAGGGTGGAGGCAGTCAAGAAGAGTTAGGGCTGGCTAGTATGCCTTGCAGGACTGCTGTAGCAAATCCTGCACTGGATTTGGAAAAGATAGGCAGGTGGTAATACTTGGTGAAGGTGTGTACAGAACTCCAGGTAGCAGCCTCCAGGATATCCCTGGTAGGGACTCCCCTTAGAAATGGTGTAGAGGTAGATGGTGCCCTAGTGGAATGTGTTCTGACCCCCTGAGGGGGCTGGTTTCCAATGGTGCATGTAGCAGAAATGGATGCAGTGTGCTATCCATTTGGAAAATGAAATGGCCTTGCCCTCTGTCCTGTTGCAAAGCTGACTAGTAACTGGTCAGATTTTCTGAAGGGCTTAGTCCCATCAAGGTAGAATCTGAGCTGTCTGTGCATGTCCAAGGAGTGCAGGATACTTTCCCGTTTATTTTTATTTTATTTTTTTATTTTATTTTACATTTGTTGACCGGGCTAGTCTAACTGGAGGTATTTCCATTTTCAGTAGAGGCCCGGGGAGAAAAGCTCCACAGAGAATACATTAAGGCAAACATACTAGTGTTTTAAAGAAAGTTTTAAAAGACAGAAACTAACAACTCTACAGTTACTCATTATTACTAGTGAGTTTAATACTGACTCACATAGTTACAGTCACAAAAAATACTTATATAACTATAATATACTAAGTCTGATAAAGATAACTAAATGAAATAAATACTATCACACACAGTTAAACTCAAAGACATCATATAAAGTTAAAAAATACTTTGAGAGATAATGATAAGGTAGGAAGTATGAGAATGAGAGCTAAGAATCTGAGAAATTAGAAGAGGTAGGTTGTAGGAAGGAGAGCAAGTAAGATAGTCAGCAAGCAATGAGAACTAGAAGCCAGTCTATAAGCAAAGAAGTAGTAGGAAAACAAGTGGCAGAAGAAGGGGAAAGCCAGGTGGAAGATAGAGTAAGTAAGAAGTAGGAGATAGTAATGAAGTAGAGTCTAAGTAGTGGAAGGATTAATCAGGTTTACTACAGGTGCACAGCCAGTGATTTTGGAAGTGAAGTTTAATGTTTAGTTTGAAAAGAGGTAATGATGCAATGGTTGTTATGTTGCTAGGAAGTAGATTCCATTTTCTACCTACTGAATTGGTGAAAAGGGAGTCGCCAGCAGTGTTATTTGATTTTATGGAATTAGCCAATAGTTTACTGGAGGAGCGGAGAGAGTTAAGATTATTGTAGGGGATTATGAGTTGAGAGAGTATAGGGTGTTCGTTGGATGGTACAGGATTTTATGGGCAATAGTGAGTTGTTGGGTTGCAAGATAGTTTTGGAATTCTGGCCAGCCTAGTAGTTTCAGGTTGAGACAGTGGTGTGTTCTGTAGGGATTTCCTGTAGCGAGCAATGTTATTATAGCAGGTAGTAAGTTTGGTAAGGTTGTTTTCTTGAGGTTGGTGAAAATGGGACAAGCATAGAGAAGAGAGGAAAGAAGATGGGAGTGAGCGATCCTAGTTCTAGAGGAGGGAGTTAGAAATGGTCTAATACGATATAAAGATCCTATTTTCCTATTGACAAGTTTTATGGTGTTGTTAATGTGTTGGTTGAAAGAGAGATTATTATCAATTGTAATACCTAACAGTTTAGTAGTAGAGTCGGGAGAGATGATAGTGGCATTGTTAGAAGAGATAGTGAAGTTTAAAGGGGGGGTCCTGGAGGTAGGGGTAAAGAGGAGGAGTTTAGTTTTTTTAGCATTTAGTAAGAGAAATCGACTAGAGAACCATGTTTCGACGGTATTAAAGACTTTTTGAGTATGAGATCTAAGTTCTGAGGTAGAGGATGCAGAGCAGATGAGTGTAGAATCATCTGCATATTGAATGCAAGTAGCTTGAGGATTAGGGAAGAAGGTTGGCAAATGGATGGAGTGAGAGACACACTGGACACCACTTTGGGCATAAAGGAAGGGTTAGTCCTGAGGGAAACCCTGTCAGCATGGAAAATAATGAGGGGTTCCACAGCCATGAGTGCTTGTAGCTCAGACACTCTTCTATCTGAAGTGATAGCCAGAAGCAAGGCTGTTTTCCAAGAGAGGAATTTTAACTCTGCTGATGCAGCAGGTCAAAGGGGGGAAGCATGAGCTTTTTCAGTACAAAGTTAAGGTCCCAAGCAGGGGTGGGTGCTCTCCTTGGTGGCCTTAAGTTGTTTGCCCCTCTCAGGAATTGTTTGATAAGAGCATGCGAGAAGAGAGGTGGGTCAGTGTTGTAATGAGCAGAAATGGCTGTGTTGTTACATTCATTGTTTTGATGAAGTCTCTTGCAGTTGGAGAAGAAAGCACTCAACCTGTGGAATATTGGCAACTTTTTGTCTTATTTTGTCATCAATCTGTGGTTCTTTTGGATTTATTAAAGTGGTGGATTTCTACATCATGCCTGCCTATTCCATTTCCTGGTTTGATTCTATAATGAGCAGAAATGTCTGAGGCATGTATCTTAATGGAGGAGAAAGACAGGCCTTTGTTGAGTAGATCTGCTAGGTAATCCAGGATAAAAGGCAGACAGGGCAGTGTTGTGTCCTCTCCTTTAGATTGAATCCATGAGCAGAACCTTTTCCACTTATCGGCATAGGATTTTCTTATACTGGGTCTTCTGGCTTCAAGAATGATGTCCAGCACCTGTTTGCTTAAGGTTGCTGGGTGAGAATTCAAGGAATAAGCCAGGTTGCAAGCTTGAGGGTTTGCAGTTGTGGATGCAGAATCTGTTCCTCCTGCTGAGAGAGGAGGGTTGGATTCTGGTGTAGGTGCCAGGATGGCACCGATGTCAGGCTGCGCAGGAGTATGTACCAGTGCTGGCGTGGCCAATCTGGGGCAATCAGAATTGTCCTTGGTCTGTCCTGCTTTATCTTGAGTAATACTCTTGAAAGGAGGGGCAGAGGGGGAAAGGCAAAGATTGAGAGAGTTACCCATTGAAAAGATAGGGCATCCACTTTCCAGGCCCTGCTGTGAGGATTCCTGGTGCACGATTTGCTGAGCTGGTGTTTGTAGGGGGAGGCAAAGAGATCCACCTCTGGGGTTCCCCATTTCTGAATCAGAAGGTTGAAGGTGCTGTGCTCCAATTGCCACTTGTGTGGGTCTGGGAGACTTCTGCTTAAGTCGTCTTCCTGTAAGTTTTGCTTGCCTGGTAAGAACTGAGCTTGAAGATGGACTTGAATGTCCAAGGCCATGTTCCACAGGGCCATGGCTAGCTTGCAGGGTGGGTAGGAATGGGTTCCCCCCTGCTTGTTGATGTACCACATAAATGTGGTGTTGTCTGTTTTTATTAGCAGTTGCCCTGGAAAGATTAGGGATCTGAAAGCTGTCATGGCATTCTGTACAGCTAGCATCTCTTTTTGGTTGATGTGTAGATGAATTTGATTTGGGCTCCAGTGGCCCTGAATACATTTTCCGTCCATGTGTGCCTCCAGGCATAGTCTGATGTGTCTGTGGTTAGGGTCTGGGCGGCATGGGGTTGAGTAAATGGCAGTCCCTTGTTGTGGTTGTATGCTTCTGCCCACCAGAGGAACTCTGTCCTTAGAGTATGATAGGAATGACTGTTTCCAGGTCCTGAGAATGTTGGCACCAAGGACTTTTTATGTACCACTGGAGTTTCCTCATATGCAGTCTTGCATATGGAATCAGCAGTATACATGAGGCCATGAACCCTAGGGCTTGCAGTATTTTTCTGCAGATAGCTGGGTTCTGGTGGCCATTTGTTTGAAGTAGTCTGTCAGACAGACTTGCTTTTCTGAGGTGAGGAATGCCATCTAGGAAGTTGTGTCCAAGCTTGCTCCCAGGAATACAATCTTTTGACTGGGTACCAAGTTTGATTTATTTTCATTGATGGTGTACTCCAAGGAGGTGAGAAAGTTTTTCACAGATGTCAGATGATGCAGCAGCAATTCCTGACTGTGCGCCTGAATCAGGCAGTCATCCAAGTACAGGTACATTTGGATATTTCCCTGCCTGCAGTATGCAATGGCTGGAGCCAGGAATTTTGTGAAAACTCTGGGCGCAGTAGATAAGCTAAAGGGAAGTCAGAGAACTGATAATACATAAACCCTGCCCTGAAACGTAGATACTTCCTGCATGATTCCCTTATGGGGATATACAGATAGGCTTCCTTTAAGTCCAGGGTGACTAACCAAGCATCCTTGGCTAGTGGGATCACTACATAATCTCGAAATGTTTGAATATCGAATTCCAAAATCTCAGACTATATAGCTGAAACCCCTAAATACCGAAAGACCAGAAGCGCGAAATTCAAAATCCCGATGTTCGGTGATACTTAAGTAGTGCGTCTGGTGTTGCGGTTTGTTGATGGATAGGTGGAAGTTCAGGTAAGTATGTATGTGTAAGTGTGTTGGTTAGGGGCTTTAATGTGTGTCAGTGTGTGTTGTGAATGTGATGTGTGTGTGTGAGGGACTGTAAAATGTGTGGGTGTGATTTTCTCTTGTGTGTCTGTTTGTGCGCCCTCGTAGTTAGTATATTTAAGTGGGGGGTGGGGGAGCAGCCCCCCACATGGGGGTGCAGGGGGGCTTGCCCCCTGCTTATCTGTGGTGTAGGATGATATGTTTAATTGTGGGGGGAAGTTATGTGTGTGATGTATGTGTGTTGTACGTTCAGGATATTGAATTTTGCACTTCTGGTCTTTTGGCATTTCAGGGTTTCGGCTGTATAGTCTCAAGACTTTGAAATTAGATATTTCAAGATTGTTGAGAATGGAAAGATCCAGGATTGGGTGCCAAGAGCCCTCTTTCCTGGGTACCAGGAAAAGTCTGGAGTAGAATCCTTGACTCCTCTGTTCTACTGGAACCGGCTGAATAGCTCTGATTTGAGTAGGGAAAGAACTTGGTTTTGAGCCTCTGCCCACTTTTTTGGAGGAAGGTCTGGAAACCTGCTTGAGGTTGGCAGTGAATGGAAGTAAAATTTGTACCCCTGGGATACAATGTTGAGGACACATCGATCCTGAGTGATAGGCATCCAGTTTTTTGCATGAAGGGCAAGTTTTCCTCCTAGGGGCACAAGCAATTGGGCAGGGCTGGGGAGTGGAGTAAAGAAGTCATTGTGACCTTTTTCCATAAGGAGGTGGCTTACCACCCCATGCTTTAAGGGTGGGGACACTCCATTGCTTAGATCTCTGCATACCCTGAGACTGTAGTCTGGTTGGTCTGTTTCCCCTTGGTCTGGTTTGAGAAGGCCTGGAGGGGGCTGGAAAGGACCAGTGTTTGGAAGGGCAATGCCTACTGAATCTACGGGGTTGCACTTGTAAGAATTCTTTAACAGTCTGCATAAAGTTTTTTCTTCCATCTTTTTAAGAACCTCTTCTGCTTAGGTGCCAAACAAACAGTCCTTATTCAAAGGAGCATCTAGTAACTTTGATTTGACATGGTCTGGCAAGGTCTGCTCCTTCAGCCAAGCATGTCTTCTCAGTACAGAGCCAGTGACAGCTGCCCGGCAAGATGCTTGTAGGGCATCAAAGCCACACTGCAAAGTATGTTTGCTGACTTGGCTTGCAGAGTGCATAAGCTCCTGCAAGTCTTTATTTTCTGCAGTCTGAAAATGTTGCCACTTTTTGTTTAATAAGTTCCATAATATGTTGCTGGTACTTCAGCATGTGAAACTGACAGTTCAATGCCCTAATAGCAAGAGTTGCAACTCTCCAGCTGTCACAAGCATCCTACAAAAGGGCCTCATAGAAACAGACAACTGGTGCCAGAGCCATGGCCTCAAGCTAAATGCCAAAAAGTGTATAGTTATCCCCTTTGGCAGAAACAAAGTGCCCACAAATTTCCACATAGGTGGTAATCCATTAAGTATGGAAGAAGTAATTAGGGACCTGGGGACCCAAGTTGATGGCAATCTCTCATTTGACAACTATGTGGCCAAAGTGGTTAGAAAAACATTTTATATAGCCCACCTAATCATGAAGGGATTCACATCTAGATCAGGGGAGGTCATCGTGCCTCTTTACCCATCCTTCATCAGGCCCATAATTGAGTACAATGCCCCTTTTGGGATGTACCTTACCAGACACCTGCAGCAACTGGAAAGACCCCAAAAGTACCTCACCAAGAGGATCAAAGGGCTCAAACAGATGCCATATGCTGCCCGGTTAAAGAAATTCCAGCTCTACTCAGTGGCATACCACCTGCTCAGAGGCGATCTGTGCCTGACGTATAAAGCCATGTCCAACCCGGAATTAATGGACATGCTGCACCTCAGAAAATCCAAATCCCATCGAGTTACGCGCTCGAGAGACTTGAACCTCAGCACTGAAATACATAGGACATGCTGGAGGGACAGATTCATAACCCAGAGGCTCCCTTCACTCTGGAATAAAATCCCAGTCCAGGTTAGGCAGAGTCCCTCATTGACTCTCTTCAAGAGGAATCTTGATGAGTGGATGGGAGATAGTAGGTTTACCCCGGGTATCACTTCTGTGTCACTGTTAGACAGAGGCACAGTATACTAACCTCGAAAAAGGGCATAGCACAAAATTAAATTAAAATGGGTGGCGAAAGCCAAACACACTCTGGCTAGGCTTATAAATGCCCTAGGGCAGATAGCCTAGTATGAACCTATGAACCTCTGAACCTATATACCTTCTTACCCCATCTGTCCAAAGCTCTGGAATCCCTGTCCAAAGAGGTGGGATTCTTGGCTGTAGTAGCCTTGATACCTTTACGCCCCTGGGAAATAATATCTGGGTCAGCAGTAGGATTCCTGAAAATAAATTTGTGTGTGTCAGGTACTCTGTAGTACCTGTCTGGTTTCCTAGGGGCAGGAGGTAAAGTGTCAGGAGTAAGACTGGATTCCATAAAAACATCATCCTCAACATCCAGGACAGGGGATATTGCTAAGGGCCTGTGTTGAGGCAACTCTAGAAATTCTCTGAGTCTCTTTTTGGACTGAAGACAGTCTTGGCATTCCCAGTGGAAATGCCCTTGTTAGGTATGCAAGGTTTCACCAAAAGAAAAATCCTCTGGAGGGAGGCAGAGGGAATGGATTCCTCTGCATCTGAATCCTCATAAGCAGATAAGGGCATGTCTTCATAATCAGAAATTTCAGAGTCATCAGACTCCTGGTCTGTAGAAGCTGAAGGGGACTGGACTCTGTCTCTTAGCAGGGGAAGGCTAACTTCCCCTAATCAGCATAATAAGGTCTTCAGCCATTGTAAGCATTTGTTTTTGTGGCATGGGAGCAGGTGCATGCTCTTTGATTGTTGGTTTTCTAAGTGTAGTGCGTACTCTGGGCCTAAGAAACTCTGTAGCTTTGGTTAAAAAAAAAAAGTAGTCGGTATGAGTTGAACAACTGTTGAGTGAATAAAGTACAGTTGTGTACATTTACCATAAATGTAGATGTTTGAGTGTATTCACTGTTGCAGTCATTACATTTGGGTAATCTGCTGGCAGGTTGCCCTCAGTCGGCCTGAATTCCAAAGTCTTGGGTCCTGCGTCAGTTGCTGTCTTCTCTTCCATGATGTCAGGTCATCAGGGGTATAAAACATGCAGCCGACGCCATTTTCTTTAGTTTTTCTTGCCCCTGATGTTAGGTGCCCCCAAAAAGGTAGCAAAAAAAAAAAAAATATATATATATATATATATATATATATATATATATGTATATACATGCATCAATATAAACTTTACCTTCATCTACAAGCAAATACACCACATAGGTTGTAGAAGATAGAGAAGGAAAGATAAATTTCAGAATGACAGGGGGATGGCGGGGGGGGGGAACCTGGACTGCAACAGTGAATACACTCGAACATCTACATTTATGGTAAGTGTACACAATTGTACTATGTTCTTCATGTTTCACTGTTGCAGTGATTACATTTGGGTAGAATCCCAAAGCTATGGTTGGGAGGCTGGAGCTAAACAGCATTAGGTGCGGCTATAAGGCCCTGCAGCACTGCAGTGGCAAAGCCTGCCCTGGACTTAGAGAGGCAAATGGTAATGCTTTGTAAAGATGTGAACAGAACTCCAAGTAGCAGCCTCTAGAATGTCTTTGGCTGGTACTCCTCTGAGAAAGGCTGCTGAAGTAGCTGCAGCTCTGGTGGAATGAGACCTAATACCCTTGGGCACAGGTTTACCATGGTGTATGTAGCAGAAACGGATGCAGTGGCTTATCCACTTTGAAATTGTCTGCTTTGTAATAGCCTTTCCTTCTGATCCTGCAGCATATGACACTAGTAATTTCTCAGTTTTTCTTAGAGCTTTAGTCCTGCTCAAGTAGAATCTTAGCTGTCTGTGTACGTCCAAGGAATGCAGAATTCTCTCCCCCTTGTTCAGCGGATTTGGACAGAAAGTTGGCAGATGAATTGTTTGGTTAAAAGCCACACTGGAAACCACCTTAGGCATAAAAGTAGGATTTGTCCTCAGAGACTGTCTGGGTAAAATATGATAAAAGGCTCTACAGCCATGAGGGCCTGTAGCTCTGAAACTCTTCTTGCTGAAGTAATTTCTAGTAGCAGAGCTGTTTTCCATGATAAGAACTTTAGATCAGCGGTAGCAGCTGGTTCAAATGGAGGCAGGGTGAGCTTTTCCAACACATAATTGAGGTCCCATGCAGGTAATGGTGATCTTCTAGGAGGCCTTAAAGTTTTGGCACCTCTAAGATTCTGTTTTAGTAAAGGATGAGAAAAGATTGGTGGCTCTGTATTTTAATGAGCTGAAATGGCAGAGGCATGGATTTTGATTGATGAGAAAGATAGGCCTTTGTCAAGCATCTCAGTTAAGTATTGTAATATCTGAGGAATATTTGGTTCTGCTGTATCAGTTCCTTGTGTTTGACTCCAAGCACAGAATCTCTTCCATTTGTCAGCATAAGATTTTCTAGTACTAGGCCTTCTGGGTTCCAAAATGACATCCATCACAGCTTTACTGAGAGGTGTTGTTTGTATGACTACATGATTAGCCATGCTGCCAGGTTCAGAGTCTGTAGTTGATTGTGCAGGATCTGATTGTTTTGCTGGCACAGTAGTTGTGGTTTTTGAGGCAAAGTCCAAGCTGGGTCTTGAGACAAGTTTCTTAGGATTGGGTACCAGTATTGGCGGGGCCAGTCCGGGGCAATTAATATCATCTTTGGCTTCTCTTGTCTGACTTTTAGGAGGACCTTGGGTAGAAGAAGCAGAGGAGAAAGGGCATAAACTGATAGGTTTTTCCAACTGAAGGATAGGGCATTCACTTTCCATGTTTGTCTGTGATAAGTCCTTGTGCAGAACCTTTTCAATTGATAATTTTGAGGAGAAGCAAATAGATCTATGTCTGGGCTCCCCCATTTCTCTGTTATCATGCTGAAGACTTGTGGATTTAGTTTCCACTCGTGAAGATCCATAAGGTTTCTGCTTAAATCGTCTGCCGGAGTGTTTTGTTTTCCTGGCAGGAAATGAGCTTGAAGATGTATTTGGTAGGTCAAAGCTGTGTCCCACAGTGCCATGGCTAATCTGCAAAGGGGGTATGAGTGTGTGCCCCCTTGCTTGTTTATATACCACAAGACTGTGGTGTTGTCCGCCTTTATCAGTAGTTGTCCTGGATGAAGTAAGTCCTTGAAGGCTGTTAGGGCAATTTGAACAGCTAGCATCTTTTTCTGGTTGATATGTAGATGCATTTGTTTTGGTGTCCATAAGCCCTGAGTGCATCTTCCTGCCATGTGGGCCCCCCCAGGCATAATCTGATGCGTCTGTTGTTAATGTTTGGCTGGTAGGGGGTAGAGTGAAGGGCAGTCCCATGTTTTGGTGACATGCCTTTACCCACCATAGAAACTCCTGTTGCAGGCAGGGAATGAGAGGAATCATTGTTTCCAGACTGTGTGAATGTTGATTCCAAAAACTTTTTAGGTACCATTGAAGTTTCCTCATATGCAGTCTTGCATATGGAATTAGTAGGATGCAGGATGCCATGAAGCCCAGAGCCTGCAGAATTTGTCTTGCAGAAGACTGGGTTTTTGTTGCCATCAGTTTGAAGTAAATAGTCAGTTGCCTTTGCTTGTCTGGCATGAGGTAAGCCATCTGGGCAGTTGTATTCAAGCTTGCACCCAGGAATGTTATCTTTTGAGAGGGTACCAGTTGTGATTTATTTTCGTTTATTGTGTACCCTAAGCATGTTAGAAGCCTTTTCACAAACATCAGGTATCTAAGAAGAGTGTCCTTGTTCTCTGCTTGAATGAGACAGTAGTCTAAATAAGGATATATTTGTATATTTCTTTGTCTGCAAAATGCAATTACTGGTGCCAGGCACTTTGTAAAGACCCTGGATGCAGTAGATAAGCCAAAGGGCAGTGCAGAGAATTGGTAATGCATTAAGCCAGCCTTAAATCTGAGGTATCTTCTGCACGGTTGTCTTATTGGGACGTGCAGGCATGCCTCTTTTAGGTCTAAAGTCACCACCCAAGCATTCTTGCCCAGCATGGACAGAAGCTGCTGCAAAGTCAGCATTTTGAATTTTGGAATGTCCAGGTATGTGTTCAAAATCAATAAATCCAGTATTGGCTGCCAGGCCTTGTCAGTCTTGAGTAAAAGTCTTGTCCTTTTTCCTGTTCTGGTACTGTCTTAATGGCCTCCATATCCATGAGGGCCGTAACCTGTTTCTGTGCCTCTGCCCATTGATTTTCTGGCAGATCTGGCCAACCATTTGCCATTGGCAGAGTGTGGAAATGGAATCTGTATCCCTGTGATACAATGTCTAATACCCACTTGTCCTGGGTTATTAACTGCAAATTTTGAGCAAAAAGTGCTAATTTTCCCCCTATGGGTGCTGCCAAAAGATAAGTGCTTGGTATAGGCAGAGGGAAGTCATTGGGATTGCTTTCTGTAGGTTTGCGCTTTATCTCCTCCAGATTTGGAGGTGGAAGCGTCCCACTGCTTTGACCTGTATGAATCTTGCGTCTGGTATCTGGAACCCTTAGGGCATCTGGATTTGCCCCTTTGAGCTCTGACACAGGAAAGGACCAATTTTTTGTAGGCCAGTGTCTACTAAATCTTGGTGGCTGTACTTGTAAGAAGTCTTTAACAGTTTGCATAGACTTAGCTTTGTCTTCCATTTTCTTTAAAACCTTTTTTGCCTTAATACTAAACAGAGAATCATGCTGTAAAGGTGCATCTAGCAATTTAGCTTTAACATGAACAGGCAAATTTTGTTCCTTTAACCAGGCATGCCTCCTAATCACAGATCCAGTAACTACGGCCTTGCAGGAGGCCTCTAAGAAATCAAAACCACATTGCAAAGTATGCTTTCCAACTTGTTCAGCTGCATGCAATGATTCCTGCAATTCTTTATTTTCTGCACATTCTGAAATCAACATCATTTTCTGTTTCAGCAATCCCATAACATGTTGTTGGTACTTAAGCATATGAAATTGACAGTTTAAGGCCCTGATTGCCAAGGTTGCAGATGTATAAACCTTTTTTCCCCATCTGTCTAGTGCCCTTGAATCTCTGTCAGAGGATGTAGGATTTTTTGCTGTTGAGGCCTTAACTGCCTTTGGACTCTGTGAAATAGTTTCAGGATCAGCAGCAGGGTTTCTAAATAAAAGTTTATGTGAGTCAGGGACCCTGTAATGTCTGTCAGGCTTACTGGGAGCCGGAGGTAAGGAGTCAGGGGACAAGCTTGACTCCGAAAACATATCATCCACAATGTCTAAAACATGGGGAATGGCTAAAGGTTTGTGCTGAGGGAGAAGAAGGAAATCCCTGAGCCTCTTTTTTGATTCTGAGAAGCCTTGACTCTCACAGTGAAAATGCTCCCTTAAGGTATGCAAGGTTTCTCCAAATGAATAATCCTCAGGAGGTGATGCAGATGGAATAGACTCCTCAGCATCAGAATCCTCACAGGGAGGTATAGATAATTCCTGATCAGAAGAGGAATCAGAAGAAATAGAAACCTGATCTGAAGATTCATAAGTGTCTTGCCTAGGCCTCTTATCTGGAGGGGGAGGGGATGGGTACTCCTGATCAAGGTAATAAGGTCTTCAGCCATTTTGATCATCTGTTTTTTAGGCATAGAGGCCTGTGTGCGTGCCTCATGCGTCATTTTTTTAGTTTTAGAAGTTGCTTTTGTCTTTGGTTTTGCAGCTGTCGTCGGTTTGATATGCAAATGTTGAGGTCTGAATACACCCTCATAAGTCGGTGCCTGCTCAGTGGCTCCGGACCCATCCGAGGGAGATACATCCATTGGTCCAATACCTTGAGTATCTTGTTGCATGCCGGACTCCACATGGGTGTCGGTAGAGGCCTGCGACTTGAAGCTAGCAGGTATCAGGGGCTGCGAAAGTGCCTCACTGAGTACCGGCAAACCGGCAATTGGCTTAGGAGAAGCTTCGTCGTCTGTTTTGGATCTTGACTGCCTTTCTCTGTCCTTTTCTTTGCGTTTTTTATGTTCTCCGGTAGTTGGATTGCTATCCGACGACATTTCTGGGTAGTTAAATCTGTTTCCAAAATACTTTGATGCAAAAATATACCGACGCTTAATAGTGCATTGGTTAAATCTAGCAGAAAACCGACAGCCAGGCACGTTGTGATCAGGGCCTAGGCAAGGAATACAGTACAAATGGAAATCCTTATGAGGTATTTGCTTCCCACAAGTAATACAATTATTAACTTTTTCTGACATCGGTAAAAAGCAAGAAAAAAGTTTCCTCAGCAGGGTACTTAGCTTTAGTGAAGACTTCGGTTCTGAAACTCAAAACTCGAATATTTCAGTAGTCGGCCGACTGGCACTTGCGAAATGCTTCTGCTTTGGGCACCGTGCGGCAAGAAAGACTAAAGAAAATGGCGTTGGCTGCATGTTTTATACCTCTGATGACCTGACATCATGGAAGAGAAGACAGCAACCAACGCAGGACCCAAGACTTTGGAATTCAGGCCGACTGAGGGCAACCTGCCAGCAGATTACCCAAATGTAATGACTGCAACAGTTAAACACGAAGAACATCTGCCTCAGAAGCCGATGCCTGCTCAGCGGCTCTGGACCCATCCAAGGTAGAGACATCCGCAGGTTCCATATTCGAAGAAGAGTCTCGTGCCATACCAGACTCCGAATGGGTCTCAGTAGAGGCCTACGAATCCATTGAATCAGGCATCAGGGGCTGCAAAAGCACCTCACTGAATACCGGCAGACTGGCGACTAGCTTAACGGAATTGTCATCGGCAGTTTTGGACCTATGCGGTCTGTCTCTATCTTTATCTTTACACTTTTTCAGAATATCGGTAGTCAGATGGCTTACCGAAGCCATTTCAGAATATGGAGATTGAGAGCAAAAGAATTTAGTGAAAAAGAGAGCCCGACGAAGAATGGTTCAGGCGTTAAATAAGGCACAAAACCGACAACAAGGGATGTCATGGTCTGGGCCTAGACAGGTGATGCAGTAAGAATGAAAATCTCTGTGAGGTATTTGCTTTCCACAGGCAAGACAATTGTTAACTTTTTCTGACATTGGTTAAAGCAAGAAAAAAGGATCCCCAATGGGATACTTAGCTTTAGAAGACTTCAGGATTATTAAATTCGTAAATGAAAAATCAGGTAGCGGATGACCGGCACTTGTGAACTGCTTCTGGCTCCTCAGCAAGAAAGACTGATGTAGTGGCGTTGAGTGCCTGTTTTAGTACCCCTGACAACCTGGCATCAGTCCTGGACGACAGCATCCAATGCAGAAATACTAAGTCTCTGGTATTTGGGCTGACTGAGGGCTACCTGCAGGCAGATAACCCAAGTGTGATGACTGCAACAGTGAAATACGAAGAACATCTGATGACTCCAGCTCCACCAGTAGACCTGTCACCAGTAGAGTGCCATGGGGTCTGTGCTGGGAACCTTACTGTTTGGCATCTATTTCTTAGAAGTCCAGGCCAAAGTAGACAGCCTTTGGCAAACCATGTTCGCTGATGATTGCAAACTGGGAGCAATCATTGAGTCCCATAACGATGTCAACATATTACAAGAAGGGCTAACACAAACAAATGATTGTTGCCAAATCCATAGTCTAAAACTAAATGCATTATTATTCCTTTTGGCAAAACGTAATTCCCTACAAATTACAATATTGATAGCACACCTCCCCCCCGAGTTCCAATCCAGTGGTGTGAGACTTGGGAACACAGGTTGACAGCAATCTGAACTTTGACCACCAAGTTTCCACAGTGGTAAGGAAAGCTTTCTATGTCCCTCACAGGTTTCTCACTATGAAGATACAGGGACTCCAAACCATGACCTACGTGGACATGCTAAAAGCCCTGTCACTTTACTCTGCATCTTATAGGCTGCTGAGAGTTGACTTGTGCCTGGCCTATAGAGCAATCTCCAAACCTGCCCTAATGGAAATGCTGCACATCCCCAAGTCAAATAGCACAAAGGTCACTCGCTCTAGGGATCTCAACCTACCTTGTGACATTAACAGAACATGATGGAGAGACAGATATGTCTCCCAGAGATTTACGCTTCTCTGGAATAGAATTCCTACTCATGTAAAACAGAACTTCTCACTGACCCTATTTAAAAATAACCTAGACAATTGGATGAGAGATTGTAAATTCACCCCTGGGGTTGCACCCATGTCCCTCATGGTCAGGAGTAGCCAGTGTTGATCACACACCCGCACTGCTCATAAATTCATTCTGCAAACTAAATAAAAAGAATAAATGGGGATACGTGGGATTAACATGGCTAGGCTTGTAAAGGCTCCAGGGCCACTAGCCTAGTAACCTCCTATGAACCTAAGAGAAGTGCAGACATTTGCTGAAGCACCTCACAATTGTTATATGATGGTAAGTGTCCTTGAGGTCCATTGAGCACATCCAGTTGTCCTTTGGCAAAAGAGGTAGAATGGACTGCACTTTGACCATACAGAACTTGGTCTGCTTCACAAACTGATTCAACTTGCTCAAATCCAGGGCTGACCTGAGGTCCTTGTTTTTCTTTAGAACCAAAAAAGCAACTTGAGTAGACCCCAGATCCTCATTAATCTTGTGCAACCTCTTGAATTACTTAATTTGTGAGCAGCTTCTGAATTTCAATGGCTGATGCTCTTCTCTGGTGGGGTGGAATGTCTGGAAGCTGTGTGGGACTTATACTTGGAACTTGTAAAAATGGAACTGAATAGCCTCTTAACACCCATATGTCTGAGGAGATGGCCTGCCAAGCTATCAGATGCTGATCCAGTTGACTCCCAACTGCCTACAGAGCAGGACAGTCAGGCAACCCTTCAGGGTCATTTAAAGGGCTTCCTGGAGAAGGTGCCATGGAAGACCTAGTTCTGTGGACCACTCCTGCCATGAGGGGGTGGCATCTACTGTGGTTGCCCCTCACTGCCACGGGGGGGGGGGCCCTCATCAGAAGCCTCTTGAAGGGACTGAAAGGACTGCTGCAATTTCCTGAAAAACAGATGTTTCTCCCCTTCTGTTTCTGAGAAAAGATCCATTGAGGAATAGCAAACCAAACTCCAATGGCAGACAGCATCTTTTCATCTGGCTCACTCTTGGTTAAAGTATCCTTAACTTTCATCCTGAAAAGAGATGTGCCATTAAACACAGTACTGATAAAGGATGCCTTAAAGCAGTATGCAAGGTCACACAGCCTCATCCAAGTGTGGCGACTCATATCGATGCTGGCGCAACTGTCCAGGACATGCCATCAGCTGCACTGGAAATCAGACACATGGACATGTTAATGATGGATTGGAGGGTGGGCAGCTGAGCCTCCAGAGTCTTGTGGGAGTGCAGAATCTGATATGTCTTAACTGCTTTTGACACGTCTGATACAATAACCCGCTGAATCCAAGTCAAGTGACCCAGATAATTTACCGTCCTCAGTATGAATGTGGCTGAGGTGTAGGCATGCTTCCCTAAGTGGTCCAGTACCCAAGACTCTCTACTTGGAGGACGACCCGAAGAATCTCATTCCAAATGTCCTTCTTAGTGGCCACTATCACCACAACTGCATCCATGGTAGCACCTTACACCAGTGTTTCAGATCCATTGGAGGGGGGAGGATTTTCCCCAGGCTTTTTGGGGATTGGTTCCACCTCCAAAACACCAAGTCAATAACAGTATCAAGAGGGGAACCACCCAGGATGTGGATGGGCACATCCCAAAGCCTCCAAAAACACTGACTCTTCAAGAGACGTCCAAACCTCACACTGGAGAAGGAACTCCAAGAGATCACTGAAAGAGGTGTCTTTGTGGAAGGAACTGGGGGACCCCCTCTCCTTTTTTGAGGATGTGCCCTCAGTGAGGATATCTTCATGTGAGTCCAGGTGCTTCCTCTTGCACTGCCTCTTACTGGACACTTCCCACCCTGGTGACACCAGGGGAGAAATGGAAGAGGCCAGGGGCCCTACAGGGAGGGCAGACTAGAGATGACCCAGGGCAAACTGTCCCAGCGCAAGCAGAGTAGCAGTCATAGGTGCAGACATGGAAGAAGGGGGACAATGATTGTACTAGACCACTCCATCTCCTAATGAGAAAACATCCTCTCTACAAAGTCAAAAGGAGAGGCAGAGGCAGGTCAAATGGACCCAGCAGACCTAAGGTCTGAAGACCCAAAGACATGCTGGAATCCAGAGCTATTCCACCCTGGCCTGACGGTGGGCCAAACTACTGACAGCACAGACCCTAAGCAAGAGGGATGACCCTGAAACAGGAATTGTCAAACCTGACCCACAGACCCTGCCACAACCTGTTGGCCCCAAGTTCTGCCTGGCTCTAACTCTTCTGAAGTCAAGGAAACCAAGCATAGGATTGGAGTCATCGGCCAAGCTGTCATTTTCAGTCCTAAGGAATGGTAGACAACCAGCTCCAAAGACCTTGGACCCACAGGGCTCAAGGAAGGAAACCACAGTACAAGAGTTGAAGTTGAAGGGGGAGGGGCCGGAGCCAACAGAATGAGGCCTAACTCCATCTGTGCCTATTAAAAGGAATGCATCAACTGCTCCAATCCTGATGTTTTCAAGCTCCCATAGGAATGAGATGACCGAGCCAAAAAAGCCAGTAAGGGAGGGTTGGAAGGGCACTGAGCAAGTAACAGACCAGGCTTATGGAACCGAGCTGGGGAAGCTTGGATCTGAAGCAGAGATGGGGAGGATTATGGTGAAAACTCCTGCAAAGTAGATGGAGAAAAGGAAGAAAAGATCCACCCTGAATGAGCCCCTCTTGCCAGGAAAGGGCACGGCATGCTAATAACAGGGAAAGAGACCTGGTCAGCAACAAGAGCCAAAGGAAACTGGCTTTGAGATAAGGGAACCAAAGGAGATTAGCTCCAAGGCAGGGGAGTCAAAGGAGAACAGCTCCAAGATACCAACCCCAAAGGTGATCTGCTCTGAGGTGTCAGAGCTGACAGTATAGCTGAGGCCACTGGGGAACCCAAAGGGCTTGGAATCTTTGGATCCGGCAGGCCAGAAACAGCCACAGGAGAAGAGGGGGATTACTGCCTTAGTGCACTCTTTTTGACCCTGACTTGTTCCCTTTGCTATAGGAGGCTGAAGAAGATTCAATGAAAGGAAGGAGACCCTTCAGCATTAGCTCAGCTCTACCCTCATTAATGGTGCAAGGGCCAAAGCCATCACAATAGCACAAGGGGACTCAATAGGAGCAGCCCCAAGGAAATAGATGCACCTCACATAGGTATCCTGAGATGGGAGCTTATGCCAACAAGAAAACAGTTTTTATAGCCCTTATCCATAATAACTACCCAACTAACTCATACAACCAGCAAAAAGCCACGGTATAGGAGTGAACACTTAAAAAACTTTTGGAAAAGGACAGACCAAATTGAGCGCATGACTAACATGCTGTCCAGAATGGTGTCAAACTAGATCTCGGGTAGCGCTGGTCATGTGACTGGGTAGAGGAGGCAGAGCCTGGTGGGCTGAAGTGTTTGGAAGTTGATCTGACAACCCACAGGTTGAACCCAGACAGAAAAGACAACATAAGATCCAATGTGATATACTCTTAGCAATTAAGGGAAGATAGAGAATAGGCTTCTTGGTAACAGATAAAATAAATATAAACTTCTGAGATATCTGCAAATTGAATTGGGTTTCAGGCTTGGTTTGAGAGTTGAGGATTGGTCAAGGTGAAGTTTCAGGATCTGTACATCTCTTGAACTTATCTTGGATGGATGAAGCTTGAATGAGACACTCGAGATAAAGGAAGATATGAATGGCCCCTAGTACTCAGGTGCACAAAAACAGGGAAAATACTCTCACCGGAGAGATTAAATAGGAGGGAACAAACTGTAAATGTTCCTCCTCATTTTGTTACTGAGGAGTTGCATGTGGTCTTGATAAATCTTCCAGTTGAAGTACAAATCCTATAAAGTCAGGATGAATGACAGAAACCCCTGCCAAGCACTGGTAGTAGGCACTGTAGCAACAGAATTTCAACTTCTTGAAATCCAAGAACTTATCTGGCTTGGGCAAATCTAGAATAGGTCTCTAAGGCCTGTGTTACTTTGGGGCACTGAAAAGCCTTGAGTATTTTTTCCTTCTTGAAGACTAGCACCACTGCACCACAATATTATCAGTTGATGCAAATCCTCCAGGGCCAAAGTGATCTGGTCGGGGAGGACTGGGGCATTCCCATAGATTGAAGAATAGAATAGAATTATACCCTGCAACCAATTCTTTTCCACATGTCTGATGAAAGGCTAGAACAGGTTTTCTTTGACGTGTCAGCCTACCACCAAAGAAGTGGGAATGGGGGAGGGGAATGAAGTAGGATAGCAGTATAGTCAGCATTACCCAGGGAGCTCTTGGGTGAAAGGGGACTTTCCACTCTTAAACCTGCCTTCCTTCTTCCCTCTTCCACAACTGCCACATCATGCCTGCTTCTTCACAAATGTCTGTTTTTGTTTATAATCATTAGGTTGGAAGTTTGATTTCTATAAAAGGGAATGTGGGTAGTGCCTGCTATATTATGGAATTTACAAGTGTTGGAGTTGTTTAACTGTTTCCATGGCTTTACTCTTTTCCTTCAGTTACTTAGTGACTTCCTTGGTGTGTCCCAAATAGCAGTTCTTAGTCTAAGGGCACAATGAGGAGCTGCCTCGCCCTGTTGCTCTCTAACAGCTGCAGTATGATCCAAGCATGACTCCAGAGTACCTGGTGGCTGTTGGTCTACCTCAGGTGTGCCTCACATCCACACTTTCTGCAAGCTTGCCCACTCTGTAGAAGATAGACTTGGCAAGCTTTACTACCATATTATTTTTGATACTTAATCATATGCATATGGTACTTAGCAGGAAAGGTTGAGTAACATAGGGACTTTTTCCCCAGCGAAGAGGCCCAGGCTCCATCTCTCCTTATCATTTGCTAGCCGAGTTTAATCCCGGTGCCAGTTTGGACTTTCTAGCAGCCTCTAAGACTACCAACAGGTCTACCACAGTGTTTTTGTACCAATACGTAAAATCTTCCTGGACTCTGCAGTATCTGCTGGGGGTTTAGGAGTGGACTACTAACAGAACACTTAAAGTGCTAAAGTGCTTCCTCATTAAATTTAATGTGTCACCAAAGAAAATTCTTAAGATGGGTTCCTAAAGAAAAGGTCACCTAATTATCCACATCATATTTTACAGAGGAAGAATCCTGAATGGAAAAGGTCAGATCTCTCCCCAAAAGCTGACTTAAATGGAGTAGGTAGTGGAGACTCTTTCCTTATTTTTCTGGTGGAGGGAGTATACTAACTGCAAGTCATTATGCGAGCTAGACACTGAATGTTTTACAGGCTATGACATGCACCTTGGTGAATGTTCTGTAATCAAACAGATAGTGCCATAGCAGGCACAAATGTTTGTGTCTCAAGGATCAGACATAATCTCTCCCCAGAAGACACAACAGTAAGTCACAGTCTTGAAATTTATCAAAAAGACCCTCTAGAATGTCATCAACAAGCATTATCAGTACATCTAGTAATACAATTGAACAAGGTGGAAATTGCAAAACTTTAGGAGTGAGGTGATCTTTTATGGACACCTGGCTATTGGCATCCAATCTCGACATCAGCAGCATTACCTGAGAGGCCTGTGAGCAGCATAAGTGTGGCCTCCTTATATGCTGGACAATAACCTGACATCAGACAAGGAGGAGCTATGTTCACAAGAGACATCCAAGACAGCTCTGGAAGTTATTACAGAGGACTGGACATCCACCTTCAGCAAATCATGGGAAAAGGCAACTACTACAGCAGTGATTTCTATGATGAAAATACAAGGTTGCCTTAGACAGAATGACATTTATTATGACAGTCTTGCCTTTTGTCTTCTTATCTT
Source organism: Protopterus annectens (assembly GCF_019279795.1). Lineage (NCBI taxonomy): Eukaryota > Metazoa > Chordata > Ceratodontiformes > Protopteridae > Protopterus > Protopterus annectens. The sequence goes on from NC_056745.1 coordinate 1,198,465,341, forward strand.
AAATATACCTTTAGGATGAGTGAGACAGGAAGGACAACCTACTGAAGGTCCTGGTTTTGGAGTATGGGGAATCTAATCACTGCTAAGGCTGCTTTACACAGGGCCACAGGGGAGAATTGTCTTAGTTAATGGCTATCTTGCAAGACAAACAAGCCTAATAGAGTCTTCTACTTCTGTATTATAATCTGAATGACCTCTCTAACCAGTTTCCATTCTTGCAAGTGGTCAATGGACCTGATTAGTTGGTCTGCCACTGTATTCTACTCCTGAGTATAAAGAACTCTTGGAGACACAGGTCCTGCTTCCAAAGCCAAATTGCAAAAGTGGCTAAGAGTGGTTACCCACCTTGCCTTCTGAGGTACCACATCACTGTGATGCCACTGGACACTATCTGCAGGATGCTTGAGTGAAGCACTGATTTGAAAATCTGTACAGTGTAAATTATGATTATCACCTCTTTGGAACATTTACATGCTTTGACTAAGCCTTGAAGGAACACATCCCCTGCACCATCAGATTCCTCATGTGTGCCCTACAAAACACAATCCTTGTCTAGAGTGAAAAAAAGGAAGTTCTTGGTTGGCTATGACCTGCCCTGCCCATATTCACCTTTCTAACAGAGAGAATAAGAGGGATGGTACAGTTGTCTGAGTTGCATACACACACCACAAATTAATTAAAAGGATGGAAGAACACCCTCTTTCAGAGAAATGGAGATTGAACTTACTGCCCTTGTTTTCTTGCATGGGTACATCTAACAGAACCTCATCAACTGATGATTTTCCAATGAAGCAAACAAATGCGTGGCCATTGGTGGCTGAGTGGTAAGATTTCTGCCATCCAACTCTAATATTTACCATTTAATCCTGTCTTTTAGTCACTGTGAGAAGTCTATTGATTTTCTCTGGGAACTCTTGTTTTTTTCCCCACCTTCCAAAAAAGTGTTAGTTGACTGACTAAACTATGTATGCATATATCTATCTATCTATCTATCTATCTATCTATCTATCTATCTATCTATCTATCTATTTCATATCTATCCTTGCCCTTGGGGCATGGGGCATGGCTGAGAAGTGGTTGTAGAATAACCAAGTTAATAAATATTAAAAACAAAAATAAAAAAAGCTGTCTCTAAAGCCCTCCACATAGTGATTAGGCCCTGGAAAACCTTGGGATCCAGTCTGCTCTTGTGACTATTAGCTTTGGGACTGGTCATCTTCTGTGCTCATAGCTGTCAGGTTATGTCCCATGCTATCATGACTAGTCTGCATGACTGGTATGAGAAAGACCCACCTTGACTATGCACCTCATGACAATGGTGTTGTTTGTGATTGCCTTCAAGGTTTCTGCCGATTAAATTGTCAGCTATTAATGTTAAAATGAGGGTCATCAATTCTTTAAAAAATTGCATGATTTATGATCATGGAGGCAATTCTGATGCTTTACACCCTAAGATTGTCTGTATGGGCCCACACCCTACATCTTATCTCTGTGGTGTTATCGGGGATTACCTTCAGGGTCCTGCCTGCTTATCCATTTTGAAAATGAAAGCCATTAGGAGTAAGAGAAGGGTCATCCTTTCTTTTAAGGTGATATGCCTTCTGGTCATGGAGGAATTTTTGGTAGCTTTAGGTTGCACCCTCAGGTAGTCTGTATTAGCACTCCAAGCCTAGATCTGAGTCAAACGTGGCCAGGTCTGGGTAGCACCCCCTGATCTCTTATCAGCTATTGTGACCACAATCTAAATTCCTTCTTGATGAAGGGAATCAAAGGTAAAGTCTTGTTCAACACGTGTCTGTGTGGTGAGGACTTCCAAGATGGCAACATACAGTGTAGCAAACTGATTACAGCTATCCTGTTATGACAACTGAAAATTATTTTAAAAAGCCAATAAAAGGTATCAAGCTTGGTGAAATTCAGCTACTGACTACTAATTACACTGACTGGATGCCTGCAAAGGAGAAGTTTGGGGAAAGTAAGAAAAACATACTAGAAAAAAAGAAGATAAAGCTCAGGCTGAGAAGAACCTTGCAGCTATTCAGCAAAAACACTTCAAATTTCAGCTTTAGTACAGACGATGGCTTTCAATAATTTGTTGCTGTTGTTGTTGTTGTGTCTTTCGGCTTATCCCGGTTAGGGGTCGCCACAACGGAACTCCGGTCCGCTGATGTTTGGTAGTGGATTTTTATGTGCCAAGTTACCAGCCCTGACGCACAACCTTCAACAAAGGCACGCCCATTCACGCATGCCTCCACACAGAAGACATTCTAGCTGAGAATCGAACTGAACAACGTCTTGCTGTGAGGCGACAACGCTACCTCAGCACCACTACCGCGGATAAAAATGACAAAACACTGGAAAAACAGAAAAAACTTTAAGTAGTTATTCAGAAGTAGTTATTCAGATGAGTTGATAAAATTACAGAAGTCAGAGGCTAAAATAAATGAAAGACTAGTTGAACATGAGAACTCTCAAAAGAACAGTTTCAAAAACAGTAGAGTTACAAGAAGACAGGGCATACAGAGAATGTGAATTTGCCCGAATTTATAGCTTTTGAACAATGTTTCGGTTTTACACTGGAAAAGCTCTAATAAGCCTGCTGTTGTCCAGTGTGTAGTTATCTTGAAAGTCATGTAAGCCTACACTATGCATATTTTGACCTCTATCATGGCTATCACAATCGTTATAAAAATGAAATAGAAAAAGATCACTTCTGGTCTATGCAAACTGAAATATTGTTCTTTTTAGTCACATAAACTATTTTTTCACAGATTTGTACAGACTTTAATTCCTAGCACAGTGAACTGTAATACTTTGATATCTCAGTATTATGAAATGTTGCTTTAGCAAATACTGCCATTGCCTGTTTTCAGTGAAACCTATCAGATGAATGTATGCCTCTCAACTATCCCTGATATTGCAGAATGTCCTAAATTTTGCATGTTACCACAATACCTGTTGTTCTACTAACTTTTCAAGTGAATTAGAGTAGTTTTTAATATTATTCATGATTCTGGACTGTTAACTCCCATTGTTTTTGGTTCTGTCCCTGATACTTTTTTAAACACCTTTACTGAATTATCACTTGTGACACAGGCAAACTTACATTTATATAAAAGCAATCAAACCATATTAATACATTTACCTTTACAAGCATTATACATTACATATATTGTTTTATATATATATATATATATAGATATATATATATATATATATATATATATATATCACATAATCTAACCAACATTAATAAATTATTCAGTGACTGCCTTCTCAAACCTCATTCCTCCTTCAAATAAACCATTTCATGCATGAATTGTTCCAAATATTTCCTTTTTTAAAAACAAGAAACATCTTTTTTTAAATTATCACTTATGACACATGCAATCATACATTTATATAAATAAAAATAAACCATGTGACATATTTTAGTTGCACGTATTATACATCACTTATAATCTATCCAGTCATTGTCAGTCAAACATTACATAGCTCATTCAAATTCTGCCTTCTTTTAAACCTTATTCCTCCTCCAAAACATTATTCTGCACATACTGTTCCCACAGTTCTCATTTTTTTCTATGTAATTTGCTCCTACTCTTTTCTAGAGATCCCAGTTCCAGTTGTTTTATCTCTGTTACTACATTCACTACTTCTAGTACAGCTGGTGTGGACTTTGATTTCCATTTTCTAGTAACTGATTTTTTTTGGTGGCCACCATAATGAGACTCAGCAAGGCCTTACTTTATCTAGGCAATTCCAATTCTGTATCATAGCTCAAAAATCATTTCTTTAGTTATACAAATTTGCTCACCCAGTATTTCTGATAGAGTACTCTGCAGGGAATTTTTAAAGTCTATCAACTCATTAAACTCCCAAAAAATATGTTCCCAGTAGCATCTCTCTTCCCCATCACACCTCTAACATTTGCTATCTATCTGAGGAAAATTCTTTGGAGTCTACTTGGGGTATAAATCTCTTTGCCTATACTCTGATATCAATCCTTGATAGGGAAGGCAATCTCTAGCCTACAGTCCAAATAAATTATTGGCCTCTTCACATTCTATTACCCTTCCCTCTCTAATTACCTGCTCCCAATACCTTGGTTCCTTTGCCAGTTTTCTCCAGTAAATTCCAGCCCCCTCTTGCCAATTGTCTGTATCCCTAATTGCAGTCATCCCTGTCAGCAGAATCTCCTTTCTCCATTCCTGTGCTGGCTTAGTTGTTAGAACAGTTTCAGTTACTTTATGAATATAACATTCTGTATGGTTATTGTTATTCTCCTTAAGAATCTGCATCTATCACAGTCTCTCCTTGCTTCTGAGCTTCCCCCTGTTTTGTCATCACTCCTTTCCACTTTGAATTATAGCCTTCTGCTTGTGCTATGTATGGAAGTCTTAACTGTGTAGCTCTGAAATACCCCTTCAAATCAAATAATCCCAAACCACCTTGTTCTATTGGAAGGCTCTGCTTATCCCACTTCAGTCTTGCCATCTTCCCCTCCCAGATAAAATCCTTCAACATTTTATTAATTGCTATTCACAACTTCTCCTCTGGTTGATAAAAATATGCCTGACCTATGTATAAAACTAAAGGGATTAAAAACATTTTGACTGCTTGTACCTTGCTACCAATATCCATAAAACAGAGTTCCAACTTCTCAATTTTTGTATTATCTTTTGTTAGTCTCTTCCCACATATCCTTAGCTGCCATAACAGAATCCTTTTTAAACCATACTCCTAAATACTTCATTTTATCGTCTCCCCTTAAATATGGGTATTGCTGAATCAAATCATGTGTGGGTAGATAGTTTGCCTTTGTACTGCTTGTATTGCAATGCATTGTTTTTGTTTTATCTACATTAATTTTGTATCCCGAAAAGAATTGAAACTGTCTCAAAATGTTCCACATCATTGAGATGTTCTTTTCTGGTTTTATCAGGTATAAAGTAATATCATCTACAAATAGAACCAGCTTTTTTTTTACTACCATAACAATTATATCCTTGAATTTCTGAGTCCCTTATTTTCTTTGCCAATGGTTCTAAACATAATGCAAACAACAAATAGGAAAGAGGACACTCCTGCTTGGTTCCTCTGCTCAAACAGACCTTATTAGAAAGGACCTCACCAACTTTAATTTTCACCTCCAATATCTCATATAAACTCCTAATAAACCTTATAATTTTATTACGGAATGCAAATGCTTCCATTGCCCTACTCATAAAATCCCAGCCTGCCCTGTCAAATGCCTTCTCTGCATCAAGACCCGCTACATTCTGCTTCTGTTTGGATCATCATTGTTCTATTAAAGTTATCAAATGTTTGCCTCCCCTCCTCAAAACCACAGTGATCCATATCTATCAATTTTGGTATCACCTTTGCCATTCTTTTACCCATTACAGACATACATATTTTATTATAATCATGCTTTAGAATTGAAATGGGGGTGGCCACGGTGGTGCAGCGGTTAGCTTTGTCGTCTCACAGCAAGAGGTTCTCCGGTTCAATTCTCAGCTGGGGTGCCTTCTGTGTGGAGTCTGCATGTCCTCCCTGTGGTCATGTGGGTTTCCTCCAGGTGCTCTGGTTTCCTCCCACATCCCAAAGACATGCTGTAGGTGGATTGGACAAACTAAATTGGCCCTAGGTATGAGTGTGTGCGTGTGTGTGTGCCTTCTGTGGAAGGTTGGGCGCCGGCAACTCAACACCGTAAAAACTCTACTGCCAATCATGAGCAGACAGATGATCCGCTGTGCCGAACCCTAACCGGGAAAACCCAAAAGAAGAAGAAGAAGATGCTTTAGAATTGAAATAGGCCTATATGAAGCTGGATCTGATGGGTTTTTAACATATTTAGATAATACAACCACCAGTGCCATCTTCCAGGATGTTGGTGCTTCTCCTCCTTTTAAAATACTGTTAAACAAAACTTTCGAGATCTTTATCAGTTTTTTCCTCCTAGTTTCAAAACAGTGTAAGAAACTTCTCTGTGTGGAAGATTTTCAGTCCATATATCTCTAGTTAATCACTGTATATTAATCAGATCAGACAAAAGTAGTAGAAGTAGTGAACTTAAACTCATCTTAAGTAAAAAAAAAAAAAAAAAATACATAAAAAATATATAATTGTACAGAATTACTAAGCATTCAAAAGTAATCCAAGCAAGGCAGGCAGTCTGTTTCCAGTCGAAAATCCTTTATTAAGTACACAGACAAGCGATCCAAATAAAACAAAAACAGAGTAATAGTTTCCTCACAAGCTTTCTAAATATATATATACTTTTTATCAGTCAAGGGAGTAGTTTATTGTATGTAAAACAAAGTGCTATTGGTACACATGTTAAATTCACATCCCTTTCCCCATCAGTATGACATTTGAGCTGGTCCTGCCCTACTTAGTAGTTGTCATAATAATATAATCCTTATATACTTTAAATAAAATTTATAATGATACCTCTTATTTAACCAGATTACTAAGTAGATTATTAAGTCTGTGATTTTAACCAAGACAATATGCTACATGGCTGTAACTATATCAACCTTAGTCCATTTGGCAATCAAAAAATATATATAAATATATACATATACACTTTGCATGTAAAAACTCAATTGTAAAAATCATATTCTATTTTCATAACCTATTAAAGATCAATTTCGTCCTTCTGGACTTCTTCGGGTCTGTGTACAAGAACCCTAAAAACTATCTATAAAAATAGATATAATTGTATAATTAGTTAGCATTATTACACATCATTTTGAATAAAATGGAAAAAAGAGAACCAGAAAAAAATAAATAAATAAGAAAAAATGTATGATGATGGAAACAAAATATACACTTAAATTACAACTGTAGACCATATGAGAGAAACACTAAAAGATGTGAAACTAATCGTACATTTTGTATATTTATACAGCAAGGTGATAGTTTTTATTGCCCTTATTTAAAGAAAATCATTAAAACCATTGCAGGGGGTGACTTTGACACTATAAAAGTAATTTACAGGGCACAGTGCAATATATGTGATGCATTCTATGTGGGCAAGACTGTAAATAAACTCACGCGTAGGATTTCATGTCATCCGTCAGAAATCCACTCTGGATGTAAAAATAATGCACTAGCCAAACACCTTTCTCTTCATAAAAGACCCACAGGTTTTAAGTTCCAGATCCTGGATCGCATAGACATGGGTGATCCTTGAAGGAGACATCCCAAATATTCTGGAGAAACATGAACTCATGTGGCAATTAAAGCTGAACTCTTTTAGGAAGCCTGGACTAAACTATTACTGTTCAATTAAAAGTGCACTGGAACTTAGGAAATTGCCACATTGTTTACATGACTTATCTTATTTTATTTTATTCTACCAGTTGGTTTTAAATATCATTTTAAATCAGTTGTAATTTAAGTGTATATTTTGTTTCCATCATCATACATTTTTTCTCATTTATTTTTTTTCTTTTTCTGGTTCTCTTTTTTCCACTTTATTCAAAATAATGTGTAATAACAATACTATGGCCTCATCAGAGAATTAATTTGCTATATCCTCCACTTTCTTGAAGAAGTCTTCCTAGTTTTTTTTTATCGTCTGGGTCCGGCAATTAATGGTCAACCTGAATTTAAGGAATACACTTTGTACTACAATTGTCCAACACCCTGCTTTCCTCATCAGTGGGGAGAATTTTGAGATCTACAACTAATTTAGACTCACTAGTAGTACCAAGGGATACTACAGTAGATGCATACAGGACTCCTGAACCCTACAAAACTGTCTGGTGTTTTGGATTATCCATACTCAGGATATCCAAGTACATTTTGTTTCTTTCAAAGATCTCATTGGACCTCCACGTAAAGCATTCCTTTGTGTTCTGTAGGGGAACCCAATGAGACTACTTCCTTTTGTCAGTGTCACAGCCCAGAGGTAATGAGATCTACACTGAATAAGTGCACATTTACTAATCCAGATTAGATTCCAAGGTACTGGAAGAAGGGACATCCTCTTTCATTTGAATGGAGGGAGCCATTCCTGAAGTTGACAGCTACAGCATCAGGGCCAACCTGTGTGCCACATTCCTATATACTCTTTGATAAGCCTCCCTGAGTGTCAAATAGGGTAGGGGCTAAGGTGGGCACTTACAAGGTGAGCATCCAATCAAATATCTGTCCATAAGGCAATAGAGCAAAAATTCCTTTCAGCTGGCCATGCATCTGTTTTGTAATAGGCATGTTACCTTATGCACCACAGAGGAGAAACATTGTACTGGGACAGCCGGTCTTGAGAAGTAGAATGACATTGTGAAGAGCCAACATCCATCCTGGATGCTAAAACAACTTCTGAAGAAGTCTGCTTAAAAGTAAACTAACTGTCTGTCTCTAAAGAAGCTAAAACAGGAAAGGTAGAGATGCTGGAGATAAAGACACTGCGGGAAGGTAAGGCAGTATGTCACCAGAGCCAATACCCTCAGGCTTGGTAGGATTACTAATGTCTGCCAGTCCCTGACTACTGCTTTGTTTATCATTAGTTTCTTAGATTTCTTTACTTTTTGTGCCTGCATTCTTTCCTAGCAGATCACTTAGTTTTTACACCACTGGCCATGTCCAGGCATAGGCATAGGTCAACTAGGCGGCTGCCTAGGGCACTGCTCTTGCTGCTCTACCAGGGGTGCTTTTCTGATATTTATTTATTTTTTACAGTAAAGGAACACCATTTTTTTACTTATAAGAATTAACTAAATACTGGAAAAGCACCCCTATACAGCAGTGGAAGGGTGCTCTAGGGACGAAGTTCTGTAGATTTTACCACTCTACTTGCTGACCTCCTGACTGCCACACCCATGACTCACCTAGACTATGAACTGAGTAGGTCATGGGCTGGACAGAGGAAGATGTCAACAAATTCAAAAGTGAGAGCCTGGTGTGAAGAAAAGCTTAGCAATGGTATGAGGCAATGATATATGTATTTTTTTATTATTATTACTGGCAGACAGCCACATCTTTTGAATGTCTGGGAGCTAGCTAGTCCTCTGTCGTCTCTGACTTTGCAGAATGTGCCTACTTTTTATCACATACCATAATGACAGACATTTCGGTTTCAGACTCCATATCCTTCAAAAAATGCATGCTAACACAGAACCTACTACTCTGGCAATTTTCTAAGTTTAAAAGAACAATATTTAAAATATGTCCCTGATTCTTCCCCTCAACACACATTATTTTTGACTTTGTCCAGATTTCTTGAAGCATGTCTCATATTTTTTTATGTCCTGATAAATCACTGTGGGTTACAGTCAGTCAAAAATGCCTGACATTGCAGTTCTGTGCTTCTCCTCAGAGAAGGTGTGCCGATGTAAACGTTTGCCTGTTTTGAGTGGGGGAGATATGACTAATGGTTACTTTTTGCTCATTGTTATGAATTTACAGGATTACTGTGATTTGTTTCAGGGGAACCTGGAATACTTTAATGTATAGTTACTGTTTCCATGGAACACAGATGAAACACAGCCCATGGCTATCGTGTTCAGTTATAACTGCTGGGTGGGGGTGGGACCTGTCTGCAAAAGTAAATGGCCCACTTGTTTTCTCTGTTTAAAGAATCACTATCTGGCTTTACAGGACTGTTGTGCATTCGTATGATTACTGTGATTTATATGAAACGTCTTCAAATATTTTAATTTGTGGTTACTGTTTCCATTGTGCAAAGGTGAAATGCAATACATCCTGTCATTTTTAACTGAAACTGTTAGGAGGAGATGTCTTTGTAAGTAACTGACTGTTATTGTTTTCTCAGTTTAAACAGCTACTATCGGGCTTTGCAGGATTTGTGTGCCCTTTCAGGATTATTGTGATTTATGTGAAGAAACTTGGAATAATTTAATGTGTGACTGCTGTTTCCATCGAACAGACCTGAAATAACAAGGCATAACTTACTTTAAACACTTAAACATTTTACTGCAAGTTTTGGAGTGACTTTGAATGACTAACAGTGAGACAGGAATGCCCACGCACACCAAGAAGATTGCTACCCCCCCAGCACTCCCATCATATACACAGAGTTAACTGTTACTAACATAATTTTAAATGTCTTGCTGTCCTGTGGTAGGGTGTGTGTGTATGTGGGGGGGGGGGGGTGAGAGGTTGGCACCAGCCCCTCAATGAAGGTTTTACAACCTGTCTTTATAGAAATGCAATGGAGGATGTGACTGACTAGAGGGTGGAGGTAGGATTTGCTGCTGCATACCCTGTGGGGTGTTTAAATTTTGTCAAATGCAATAGATGGCTGTCATTTCTAGCTATAACTGTTGGGGGCTATCAACAAAAACTAACTGACCCCCTAATTTTCTCAGTTTAAACAGTCACTATCTGGCTTTGCAGACGTGAGCAATTGCAGAATTAACATGATTTCTGAGAAGCAACTTGAAATACTTTAATGTGTGACTACTGCTTGCATAGAAGTTTACAGAGCTGAAATACAATACAATACAATACAATACAGTACAATACATTACATGGCCTTCATTTTTTATCACAATCATCTGAACGTCTTGTTCTTTGTTCAGTCTAAACAGTCACTATCTGGCTTTCAAGACTAGTATGTATTTGTGTGATGTACAATGGACTGTTGAACTAGACATCTGAGATGTGCACAGACAGAGTAGCTATAATTTTTAGGGCTAGCTATAGAGAAAAATGAGTAGCTGCCTGCTGTTGCCTGCGCATTATACTGGCTTTGGAGGACCAAACCGAAGTGTGTGAAGTAACCTGGAATACTTTTAATGTATGACAACTGTTTGTGTGAACTATACTATGTGGCCATCCTGTTCTATCAAACTCAGATATCCGCAGTGTACACAGAAGTGGCTATACCTGCCTATTGGGGGTGAAGGTTAACTTGATGAAAGTAACTGACCCTTTGTGATCTGCTCTGTTTAAGTCATCATTCAAAACAATAATTCATAAAATGCATCACTGAACACCCTGACCATCACAGCTTCTCAGGGCTTGTGACCCCCCACACACCAAGGCTGTATATGTCTAGTATTGGCCTCTGCCCTGAATCCCACCTAGTAAAAAAACAGCCCTGCTCAGAGTGTATACAGAAGGTCACTGTTGCTTGTGTGGGGAGGTGGGGATGATGTCTTTATTTCTTTAACTTTTCTCATAAACTTCAGAAGTCAGCAAGCTTGTACAGCAGCAGTGTATTGTCACAAAGTAACAAGTTGGAAACATTACTGTAATTATTTTTTTTTTTTTCATTTTCCTTCCAATCAACAATCAGATGCCTATACAAGTAGCTATCTTTTAGGGGAGGGTAAGGAAGCATTCTGTTTATGTATGTCTGACAACAAATATGTTCTATTTGTTTTTTCATTTTTCATAGGGGTACACAGAAGGTGGCAGTCTTTTGTGGATAGGAGTGAGGAGGCATGCTCTCATATCTATCTATATATATATATATATATATATATATATATATATATATATGTGTGTGTGTGTATATATATCTATATATATATAAAATCATATATATATATATATATATATATATATAAAAGACAACCACAACTTAAAATATATGACTGCGGCCATCTGTCCCTTAATTGTCACCATAATTTAACACCAAACAAGGAACATAAAGTGACTATTTTTTAAGGCGGAAAGAAAGGGAAGTACTATTTCTAGATATAAATTATACAACACCACATCCATTTGTCTTCTATGTTTATTGTGCACTGCTCTTTTGTTAAAGTTGAGCATTAAGCCTTGGATGTAATCCATTTCTTCTTTGAAATAAAAAAGTACAACTGAATTTCTTTCCTTATATATGATTTTTGTTTAAGCTATCACTGAATCAAAAGATTGGAAAAAAAAAAACTCAACAATGCACCTTACAAGCATCTATAACACCATGACTTCTGGAGGCCTAGCAGCTCCTACACGTCTAACTTAATTCAGTTATTACAGTGTAGTCTTGGTTAGTTAGGGTGCGTTAAAATGACTCAGGGGAAAACCACATTTGAAGAGCAAGACAGCTTTTCTTCCCTTAATCATGATTTTTGCTAGGCCATCATTGGATGAAAAGGTTGTTTAAAAAAAACTGTAAAATGCACCTTAGTGCACCTAACCCCCCACAGCTTCTGGAGATCCTATGGCTCCCAGACCTTCAGCTTAATGCAGTTATCTCCACCACAGGTATTACAGTGTAGCCTTCATCAGCTAAGATGTATTGAAAGGCTTCAGGGACAAACAAAGCTGAAAAGCAAGACTGAACTTCTTTCCTTAATCATGATTTATGTTCAGGATATCACTGCATGAAAAGGTTGTTTAAAAAATATAAAATGCACATCAGAGCATCTAGAACCCCCATGGCTTTTGGGTGTCTATTATTTCCTACACTGTTATAATTGAGCAATCTTACCTAATTAAAATCTTTTGAACAAATGAATAAATGCAGGAAAAACTGAAGCCTGAGACAAACAGTGTGAAAAAGGAAGAAAAAGTTAGTCTGGACTGTGTAGGACATGGTGGTGGTACCAGGAAATGTGTGTGTATGTGTGTGTGTGTGGGGGGGGGGGGTTGGGGCATGGGCAGTGGAGGAGGGTGCCAGTTGACCTAAGGCAGGCCCTGCCACTGGTCTATGTCTCAGTTGTTTGGGGGTGGATGCCTCTTGTTCCAGCATCAAAAGCCTAAAGAAGAACAACATTTTTACTAAAGTTTGCACAGTATTTACAGGAAGAAACTTGTCTCTTCTTTCTCAAATAAAACGGACACTCTAAGTAAGTCATCAGGCAAAATTTGTTTTCTACATGCACACATACAAGTGATTTTTTTTTTTTTTTTTTTTTTTTTTTTTTTTAGTTTTTAGTAGACATCACAGATCTTGAAAAAATTGTTATTACAACAAGGATAATGCAGTTAATGAATGCAACCCAAACACAACAACAGGTTCTTAAACAGGGTACTGCTGATTGAGAGGAACCGATGGACAGATGTATTGAAAACTCTGATTACTTTGTGTGGCAAAAAAAAAATAAAAATAATAAAAGAAATAGCATGGACAGTCTCCCTTTTTTGCTAAATGGGAGACCAATGACTTGGGCAGGGGAAGGAGTTTTGCTTTGCTCTAAGATACCTAAAAGTTCTATGTGTGAAGCTGGAATTGAAGACATCTGCCTGCAACTAATCCCCTTGGATAAGGAACGACATTATAGCAGTAATCCTGACTATGAACATCTGTTGGCTGCATTGTGGGCATATAAGGTACCACTAGATTTTTATCATGCACATCCACACCAAGACAACCATCTTAACTGACACTGACATGTAACCTATGGCTTTCAAGAAGACTACTGCTTTGGACAGTTCCACTGAAGAACTAATGTAGGAGGGGTACCTGCAGCATAATACCTTCTCACTCCTAACTCACAATGCGCTACAAGAACAAGTTCCTCTTACTGATATCAAATTACTCAAATTACACAGGACACACTCCTGTTTAAGTATTTTGGAATTACTCAAGGTCTTGCCCCCATCTCTGACCTGCACTGATCCGTGTATCAACAGAAATGCAACCACTGCATCTAAATTGAATCGCAGTGTTATTTTTTTACAGTGCATGTTACTTGCCACACAGAGCATTCTCCTTACCACCTTTACCTATGGTTCTGTGCCCTAATAATCTTCCACATCTATCATTAATATAATGCAAATGAAATGCCACTGATTTACCATCTCTAAAATAATGATGTTCTGTTTCCAAGGGATGCAACTGCAGAAATCATGCTTCTGACTGCATGGGTAGTTTGCTGTTATTCTCCAGTATGCCTATAAAATTAAAAACAACGCTACACAGGTATGTCATCATGCAACTACAGCTACCTTTAGGTGAGCCTCACATTACCCATGGATGCCACCTCTATGATTACTTAGGAACCTTATCCTTCTGGCCTTTAGAATCCTATCCTAAACTTTTGCAACTGATGTAAACCAACATACATTACTATTCCTGTTGCCCACAACTTTTTGCATTAATGTTAGCATGTTGGTTATAATTCTAGAATTAATGGATTAAAATCTGCTGTCGTGAATTTTAAAACACCTACGGCAACTAAGTTGTTAACTGTTGCCTTCTGACTTGAAACCGGTCATATTCTTCTACCACATGTTTCTTATATTACCGATTCAGTTACTACTCCATTACCTTGCTCTTTGTTCTTTGCAGTGCTGTCTGTGGAATGCCTTCAATACTCTCAGTACTTCTTTGATAACGTCTCCCAAGCACCTACCCATTTTGCTCTACTTCTGTTGATCAATTAGTCCTTTAAACATTAATGCAACCTTATTAATAAAAATATTAGCCTTTCTTTTTTGCTCTGTCTCTTTCTCTTTCATTGATGTGTTTATTTATCCTCTCAGGCACTATTTTGGAAAATATGCAAGAAAAGCATGTCTCTCTTTCCTCCTCCTGTTTTCAAAAAAAAACCACTATAGAAGATGTAAGTATGCACTGTTATTGATCCATTTGTCTAAACATATTAAATTTATTCTTATCTATGTGGACAGGTCATGTCTGCAGAAGGTTCAAGACAGCTAAATTAAAAAAAAAAAAAAAAAAAAAAAAAAAAGATAACACAATAATTCCTTGTCCTACCCACCACCAGACTAAACAGTGAACCTTCTGCTGTGTTCCGTCACAACTCGTTTTGCATCACTGCAGTATGACATGCAAGAATCACATGATGCTGCTGAAGAACCACAGATGTCTCTTACTGATCGTCACTGATGGCTCTTTGATTATACCCAATCACTTGCATGTGGAAAAGCTTGCTGCCACACAAACTGTTAGCTGTACCTTACTAAGTCATGTACATCAAATGTACTACACAGACAAATACAGCTCATCTATATCACTGGGTCTTCCTAAAAGAACATCCTGCTACGGTTAAGGCTAAAGCTTCACCTAGTCATTTTCAAAACCATACATATGATAACGTAACCACAAGTTAAATGGATATGCATAGCTATATAATGACACTTTTTCATAATATTGCATATCAGTAAAGTAAAACTGGCTGTGACCAACTGCTTACCATTGAGAAGCTGCAACTTGTTGTTTGCATGATCCAGCAATACTTTAGCTTCATTCTGTAGCAACTCTGCTTTCTTCCTTGCTTCCACAGCAGCTTCAGCCTTCAGCGTGATCAGACTCTCTGCTGTTTTATACTTGTCATTAAGTTCACTGTCAAGAACCTAGAAAAACATATATACACAAGCATGAAATGTTGAAGTAACACATCTGTTACCATAACCTGATGAAAGGAATCATTTGTAATTTATGTGCAAGCTTTTTTGGTATTTTTTTTTAATACTAAAAACAAAGCACTGTCCTGAAACATGGGTACTAGACCTAAGGCTCTTAAGCTAGACACTCTGTCTCAAGTAGATTTAATATAAGGGCCATGGTAATCAAGCAGCAGGTAACACAGACAGGGTCAAGTACAGTATGTACAGTACCACTCCATGATGGGAACTGGGAGAGGGAGTCACAGCTGGTTAGTGGATTTTGAACAACTCTTACAACATGCCTGCTGCTATCACAGACACTCAGATACAGGGAACACAAGAGTTACAGCTATGAGCTGCTAACAAACCTTTATTCCAAAGCTGTCAATTTGATTCACTCAATGCCCACCTGCAAACTGTGAAACCTGGAGCAAGTCACTTAACCAGACAGTACTCCTGGGTACTTAGTGGACATAACTGGTTAAGTACACAAAAACAATCACATATTCACATCTACACCTTTTTCATTAATAACAACGTTAGCTGGGTGCTGTGGAAAATGCATCTCATGAGAGCAGGATACAAGTTTGTGCAAGCAGCGTTTCAATGCTTCTCTTCCATTTCTTCCAGCATATACATTTACTATCCTCTTCCCATTCTACTGCCTACTTTAAACGTAAAGATGCTGAATCACACGCCTACATAACACTAAAGAATTCAACAATATATGGAAGGAAAACAGTTCACCACAATAAAATATTTCAGAAAACCATTTCACCACAATAAAGTAACACTTGACACGTCTGCAATAATGATAATGCTTTGGAAGATTCTCAGAGCTTGGAGACCAGTAGGTGGTTGGCCCTGAAAAGATGTTGGCTATTGCAGTCTCTGTAGGCTGGCCTTGGAAAAAACTGCCCTAGCTATGGAGGTAATGCCTATGTTATAATGCTTGGAAAGAGTGTGGACCGATGACTATGTAGCTTCTTGCAAAATGGCATGGATGCTGACTCATCCATGAAGGCAGCAGTGGTTGCTATGCCAGTAATAAAGAAGGTCCTCACATTCTGTGTTGCAGTCATGGCATGGAAGGAGTAACAGAAAGGTTTCAATGAGCTAACTATTTAGAGAGAGTTAGCTTGGAGATAGGCCAGCCCTACCTAACCCTTGCAAAGGATATAAATAACTAGTCTGATTTACTTTTTAAATTAGTCCTGTGTATGCACACCCAGGGTACGCAAAATATTTTTCTCCTTTTACTAAGTATGACAGAACACAGGGAGGTGAATGGCCTGATTTAGGGACAGTTCCGTCACCTCTTTGGGCAAGTATGTGGGACTAGTGCAAAGTGTTACCCTAACCTTGTGGAAGGTGAGAACAAGGATTGTTGTATATGATGGCCTTCAATCCTGAAATTCCTCTGGGAGAAATAATGACATTAAAAGGAGAATTTTCAAAGTCAGATAATTGAAGGGTACAGCAGTAGCTGGATTATAAGACAGAAGTATCAACTTTTTAATGACACAGCTGATGCCCAACAATGGAAAAAGTTTCCTCTTGAGTTTTCTCAAATGAACATCCCCTTGAGGAATTTCTTAACTGACAATAAAGAAAAAATAATGGGGTCTCAAGGAAGGCAGGCTGAAATAATAGACACACATACTTCCACTTACTCACAGTACAATCCCAATTAGTAAAATCTGAAAGATACTTGAGGATTAAGGACACCAAAGTCTGAATCAGACAGTGACCCCTCCTCTGAACAAAGGGAGAATCTTTTTGATCTACAATCGCATTTAGATATGTTACCAATACATGTAACTCAGTACGAACTGCACAAGGAGTCATTACCCAGCATGTTGCGGGTGCTACAAAGACCACTTCTGGCAACATCAAAGACTGAAACAATACTAATTTCATGAACTTTAATCATACTTTGACATAGGAATGGGGTCCATTCTCATCATGGTATTAGAAACCTCAATACACTTGGAGAAATCAAAAAGAGAAGTTTATTCCAGAGAAGGGGAAGTGTTGGGTGCTGAATCTATCTCTCCATCACATTCTGTTTATCTGTTGATGAAGGCTAAGGTGTCAGGTTCTAGAGTTAGCTGAACTGTTTGTCTTACTTTGGTATAGGAGGTTAAAGACCACGGGATCTCTAATGGAGAGGTAAGCAAGGCACCAATCACCCTTTAGGAGTCTATAAGACTCTAAGCATATAACTCAGGTTCTTAATAGCAGAAAATCTTTCTTGGGGCTTTTTCAGTTTATTGAGATGTCATGTTTAATATATACTGAATGCAACATTGTACCTTGTAATGGGTTTGATCAGTGCTAACACATGGGGACATCAGAATCTCTGGATCTAGATGAAATACCTTTGGCTACTAGTTGTGCTAAGCAGAATGATTTTCTGTCAACAACTGCCACATGATGATATCTTTCAATTTAAGCCCATTTTATATTACATCAGGAATTAGCTAAGGCAAATTCTTCTATATCTGATGGAGTTTTAAAAATTACACCCAGTTTGCAGTCATCTGCAAATCTGGTTAACCAGACATCTGGTTATCATGTCATCAGAATGACCCTTAATTGTTTTTTATTATATTTTAATTTCTTGTACTCCCAAATGCTGTCATGGGGTCTGACATGCCAATTATGATTTTTTTCATATTCTTTGTTTTTTCTTCAGAATGCACTCCGTCTCCCCTTTAACCTGCAGAAGAAGTTTACTTTTTTATACTCATTCTATAGATAAAAATGTTTTCATTACTTAGACATACTGGCAGATCTGTGAATCAGTGGATACTTAGCTTCTGTAACCCATGTCAGTTTTTCTTTTTTAGTGAACAATTCTGATTTGTGCTAACTGAAATTGCTACAAAATTTTTAACAATGCATTAAGCCCTTTTTAAAATAGCAGTATGTTGTCAAGTGGATAAATGTGTAGTCCTTATTAAGTAACTCCCAGACCTTCCTCCACAGACTTTCTGAGGTATCAGATTTATAAGTCTAACAGTGCTCAAATATGTCAATTCAGTCTAGCAATTTTGTTAATTAGTTTTTTTGCAAACAGCAGTAATTTCAAAGGTATGAGAAGGCTTGAAGTATTTGTGACTTTCCTTAAAATGTCTACTGTTACATGGAAAAAAAGCAACTTTTCTGGCTAAAAGTGAGTGTACTTGTGATTTTGTAGTGCAATATATCTAACTCATTCCTGTTCTTCACAAAAATGTATCCAAAAATAGCAATGCCTAGAGGGATAAGGCCCTGACTATGACCCAGATGACCCAGGTTTGATTTGTGATTTGTGTGTTTGGTAGCATGGCAGGGGGGATGGGTGTGCCCATCTTGGGTTGTGGGTCTTGGCTGACTTTAGCCCCACTCCAGATGTGATCCCTACTGGATGGCACTGATGAAATCATACTGGTGGAGCCAGTGCATGAACAACATGAGCATGGGCACCCACGTCTGTGATGGTAGCCCTCGAAGGCTATGCACGTGGAAGCTTAATGTGAACTGCTGAAGAAGCATAAGCGGTCCCTAAAGTAACACAAGTGCCCACGGCATCACCCCAAGGGAGGAATTAAGGCCAATCATCAAAAACAGTTTTCATTGCTGGGATGCCAGTAGAATGAGAACAATTACTGCTTGTAATGAGGAGAGAGTAGTATATTTGGCTACCTGTGTGTGTTGCACCTCATTCTATGTAGGCAAAACTATAAGAAAATTGAGGGAGAGAATGGTGGAACACAGGTCTGAAATCAAGAGGAAGTTGCCCACCAATGCCTTAAGTAAGCATATATTGGATGAAGGTGTGGGACATACTTTTAGATTTAGGGTTCTTTGTAAGGTAGAGGTAGGTCTGAGGAAGGGTAACATTAATAATTTATTGGAATTGAAAGAACTAGAATGGATTATTAGACTTCAAGCTGATGTAGCCCCAGGCCTAAATAATTCAGTTAGTCTAAAGCCCGTTCTGGCTAAAAGACAGAGAGAAGTTTTATAAGTTTAAGTTTTAATTATTAATTATTCATTTTTAAGTATGGTGCATGTGATTTCATATGAAACAGTATAAAATTGTTTATTTATAAAAATGTACATGTTTTATAGATGTGATTTTTTATGTGCTACTTTGCATATATTTATTGATTCACTGTAGCTTTAAATTTTTATTGTTAGGTGGGTTGGGTTGAAGCATGTGACTTTATGTTCTCCTATTTAAATGGTGATTTTTTATATGTTAAGTTATACTGATGAAGGGTGTAGACCCGAAAGCTTTATTTAATAAAGATCCTGGTGTATATTTCGTTGTTTTATTCAAGCAGTTGCAGTAACATCTATTGCTGAATATGCCAGTAGAAGTACCTCCCCTGTGTCTGCCTGGATGACATGCCCACTGGATAGCACTCACTCATGGGGGATCTGCAAGGGAATTCCCTGCACGACTAGAGAATGAATAGGCTCAAATCCAAATAGGGGTGGCTCAATGGTTAACTGGTAGAAGGGGAAAAAAATCACCTAGGAATAAAAATTATATAAAATCTCTCTGAATTAAGAGTTTTGCTTTAACTGTTAATGTGTTCATTTTATTTTTTTAAACACCTTTATTACATTATCACTTAAGCACAGGCACACATACATTAATAGAAAAAAAAAAACAAAGCATATTATCATGTTGTTTAGTTACATACATTATACATTATATATACGTTTTCTTTTTTTATAACAAGTGTCTTTCAGTCCAACATTACATAAACGGCTCCATTCCTGCCTTCCCTTAAACCTCACTACTCTTTCTGAACATTATTCTGCATGTACTGTTCCACAAATTCCATTTACTTTTATGTAATCTGCTCATTTCCTTTTCTAAAGATACCACTTCCAGATATTTTATAGCGAGTAAAATATTCGATACTTCAAGTACAGCTGGTTTAGACTTTGAATTCCATTTTCTAATGTGTTCACTTTATTCATTTCGGTACAATCTCAGGATGTAACACTGAGTGGAGACTAACATTAACAACTACAGAACATGGTGCGTCAAATCTAAGCCTAAATCACGCAAGTAGAGACAAAATTCCTTTCGGAAACAATGTGAAATATGAACAGTCAAAAAATACTACCACCTCCATTATCTTTGCCAGGGGAAATGGAAATGAAAACACTGAAATGTATTGATGGGTTTCAGGGCACTAAAATACACATGGCGGATACTACAAGAAGAAAAAATAACTCAGGGATAAAGTTAGCTACACTGGAGGCTGGGGTATGAGTCACTAGTATTTTCACTATCAATCTGTAATATCATGCTTTCACACAAGATACACAGTGCATCCTCATGCACCACTCCAAAGTTGCTGCAGCCCATCTTAAAATAACCTGCTGCATGCACTGAAGAGCAAAAGCACACAAGAAGTTGACCTTCAGAATGTTCTGGAAATGGAACTGTAACATTACAAACATTCCACATCCAACTATATCAAAAAGAAGGTAGGTTTAGACACCTGGACTACAATTGTTTAATATATATAGGAAACAAACAACTTCAGGGCTGGTGGCATACCCAATGAGTATTTAAACCTACTCTCTTAAAGGGCAGCCTCTTGCTGAGTTGTTATACCTGTTCTGCAAAGCAATAAAGCACCGAATGCCAAACAAGCATTGCTGCTGGGACATGGTATGCACATTTCATTAAGAAATATTCACCAAACTACTTCTGAAGAGAACTACAGTCATACCTCTCAACCTGGAAACATCAAAAATCTGGACAAGGCCCATGAAAAATAGGTACAAATCTGTAAGCTGATTAACATAAAATGTGCATACATAATTATGTAACTCCACCCACTCCAATGGAATTGTGGGATACCAACTTTCAAACACAAACTGAAGAACAGACAACCAAAATATAGCACCAGAGTCTCCCTGGAGCCATTCCAATGTCCCATTACCAGGCTATTTCAACCCATTTATCATAAACACTAATGTGTCCATACAGCTTTACTTCTACAATGAATATCTGGATTTTATTTTTACATTTTATAGCACAATGCACAAACACTAATAGACATCTGCTAAACAAAGGAATACTGTCTCACAATGAAAATAGACTTGGCATTTAAACTTCTCTGCCCTTGAAACTCACATTCATTGAAACAGCATTAAAACTCACACCTCATCCAAAGAAAATGCATCTGGCCAGTGGTGGATAAAGATTACCTTTGAGCTGTTTTCAAATCATTGGCCCCTTGCACACAAAACAAGAAACATACATGTGTTCTTTGATACACCTTCCTGACTTTATTAAATTATATTCCTTGTATAATACAGCACATTTGTTAAACACAGTGCATTTTAAATGTATTGTTTGAACATTTTTTCCAGTAGATAATGAAACAAAATGCATGAACCAATAATGACAAAACTGCCCGATTCAGAACATTTCCATCATAAAAGTCTACTTCCACACCCACACAATATATATATATATATATATATATATATATATATATATATATATATATATATATATATATATACACACACACAGAATGAAAGTAGTGTAAGCCATAGGCATCTTGCACAGCTTCTCGCACTTATTTTCAATTTCGTTTTTTTTTGTTTTTTTTTTTGGGGGGGGGGGGGCAAAAACCAGGGACACATTTTAAACATTGCTTGTATAACTTTGGAAAGTTACTAGAATAAAATGTTGTGTTACCACCATGCATTTCACTGCCAAGTCTTGAACCCACGAGCCTGTGCACTACAGTCAGAGCAACATACTACTATGCCAAATCAGCAGTTTCCTGAAAGATAGGAAGACTGAAACTCATTTAGTGAATTCAATTCTCACTTCTCACCATAGCTCTCAACCTCTTAGCACAAAAAAACCTGGACAAAGCCAATAATTGGGGAATACAGTCCAAAAATAGGGACAAATTTCAAATATTGATCTTATAAACTTAGAAAATTGCTAGAATAAAATGTTTTGTGTTACCATTTATTTTCTGAAATTTAAATGCCTGTCATTATTTAGTGAATTTAATCGTTCAGTGATTTGCCACAATCCTGAAAACCAATACTGATCTTATAAACTTAGAAAATTGTTAGAATAAAAGGCTTTGTGTTACCATTTATTTTCTGAAGAATATGAAGTCTAAAATTCAAATGCCTGTCATTATTTAGTGAATTCAATCCTTCAGTGATTTGCCACAAAAATCCTAAAAAACACAAATTTTATGTGGAACAGATCGAAAAATTCCTAACTCCTTGATCTCCCTCTCTTAAGACCCAATTGCCTCGTGGTTTTGGTGTCTTTTCAGACTTGTTGGCTGTTGGTAAAGCACCCACCAAGACGAGAAAATGCTGAGAGAAGAAAGGAGCCACTTTTGAGATTTTAAGCATTTTGCTTCAGATTATTTGTTAAGTTTTTCTGCATTGCCGCCTACTTTTGAGCATTTTCTGGCTTGTTAAACTTGATTTCTGTGTTGGTAACTGTATTTAGAACACAACCTAGAGCTGATTATTGAATTTCCTGCCTGCACTTATTTTTAAATTGTTTTTTTTTCTTAAAACTTGCATTTTATCTGTCTCTGGCCTAGCACTCAAGTGTGGGGTCATTTACTGCACTGTTCTAACTTGTTGATACCTGTTAACCTCTGCTTTCCTTAAAAAAAAAAAAAAAAAATCTTGCTTTTTTCCCCACTTTTCTGAGATTTAAAAAAGTTCAGTTACAGATTTGCTGTTCTGAACTGTTTGTAAGTTTCTTGGACGCCATTGTTTGCTTGGGCTAAAGGGAAGTCTCTGTGTTCATCAGTGGCAGTGATAAATATTGAGCAGCCTGCCTGCCTGCCCCTGTGGGAGTTATTACTGCCTTGAAACTGTAGTTTTATTGGCCATTTTGGGTCAATTCCAAACTCCTTGATCTCCCTCTCTTAAAACCCGATTGCCTCGTGGTTTTGGCATCTTTTCAGACTTGTTGGCTGTTGGTGAAGCACCCACCAAGAGGAGAAAACGCTGAGAGAAGAAAGGAGCCATTTTTGAGATTTTAAGTATTTTGCTTCAGATTATTTGTTAAGTTTTTCTGCATTGCCGCCTACTTTTGAGCATTTTCTGGCTTGTTAAACTTGATTTCTGTGTTGGTAACTGTATTTAGAACACAACCTAGAGCTGATTATTGAATTTCCTGCCTGCACTTATTTTTAAATCGTTTTTTTTCTTAAAACTTGCATTTTATCTGTCTCTGGCCTAGCACTCAAGTGTGGGGTCATTTACTGCACTGTTCTAACTTGTTGATACCTGTTGACCTCTGCTTTCCTTAAAAAAAAAAACAAAAAAACAAAAAATCTTGCTTTTTTCCTCACTTTTCTGTGATTTAAAAAAGTTCAGTTACAGATTTGCTGTTCTGAACTGTTTGTAAGTTTCTTGAAGGCCATTGTTTGCTTGGGCTAAAGGGAAGTCTCTGTGTTCATCAGTGGCAGTGATAAACATTGAGCAGCCTGCCTGCCCCTGTGGGAGTGGTTACTGCCTTGAAACTGTAGTTTTATTGGCATTTTGGGTCAATTCCAAACTCCTTGACCTCCCTCTCTTAAAACCCGATTGCCTCGTGGATTTGGCGTCTTTTCAGACTTGTTGGCTGTTGGTGAAGCACCCACCAAGAGGAGAAAACACTGAGAGAAAAAGGAGCCACTTTTGAGATTTTAAGTATTTTGCTTCAGATTATTTGTTAAGTTTTTCTGCATTGCCGCCTACTTTTGAGCATTTTCTGGCTTGTTAAACTTGATTTCTGTGTTGGTAACTGTATTTAGAACACAACCTAGAGCTGATTATTGAATTTCCTGCCTGCACTTATTTTTAAATCGTTTTTTTTCTTAAAACTTGCATTTTATCTGTCTCTGGCCTAGCACTCAAGTGTGGGGTCATTTACAGCACTGTTCTAATTTGTTGATACCTGTTAACCTCTGCTTTCCTTAAAAAAAACAAAAAAAATCTTGCTTTTTTCCCCACTTTTCTGAGATTTAAAAAAGTTCAGTTACAGATTTGCTGTTCTGAGCTGTTTGTAAGTTTCTTGGAGGCCATTGTTTGCTTGGGCTAAAGGGAAGTCTCTGTGTTCATCAGTGGCAGTGATAAACATTGAGTAGCCTGCCTGCCCCTGTGGGAGTGGTTACTGCCTTGAAACTGTAGTTTTATTGGTCATTTTGGGTCAATTCCTAACTCCTTGATCTCTCTCTCTTAAAACCCTCTTTTGCGCATAGCGCAACATCGGGCAGCGTCGCCTAATTGGATTTAAACTGTTCCTGGCTCCACGAAGTCTGCTCTTCACTTTTTCCCTTAGAACTGCTCTATCTCTCAAAGTAAACACCATATTCTCATTCTAAGGCCCCTCACTGGTCCAAATAAGTAATTTTACAAGTTAGCACTAATAAACCATAAGCACTACTTACTCTTATACTCTCTATGATTACCTTGTCCCCTATTGGTCCATTTTAATTCAGTTCCCTATATTACTCTAGCATGTCCACAGGTCAGTCAATGGTTTCCTCTCCAGTCCAGCTGGTGAATCTGGGAATTTTGAGGCAATGTCACAACTGTCTCATGTACACGGACAACCCTCTCCTCCTCCAAACAGGTTCCAATATATGTGAGAGATGCAACCATATTGCCAAACTGGAGGCTGAGCTCTCTCATCTCAAAACTGGTGTAACCAGTCAGGAGGAGAAGGTAACCTCATACAACACAATTCCAGTATCACATAGCCCCACCACAACAGCGAACCAAACACATAAAAACACAAAAACATACTCAGAGGCTCTAAATATAAATCTACCTAAGCAACAGAGACCTCCAAAGCAGACATCCAAGCAAACGCTACCCCAAAACAAAACACGTACAACACATAGCACACAAAGTCAGTGTGCCAAGGAGTCACAGCCCTTAAGGCTGAATAACACACCTGATACTCTTGTAATAGGTGACTCTATTGTCAGACACACTGACCTCCTGCTCACCAGGCTGAATAAAGAGAAGGGCACAGTGAGCTGCCTGTCGGGCGCTAGGATCCACCACATAACGCAAGCACTCAGGTCACTCCAAAGCAAATACAAATATGACTCAGTCATTGTACATGCTGGCATGAATGACCTGAGACGTCCTCCTTCGACTACATGAAAAGAGACATAGAGGAGCTCTCTGATCATGTAGACCAGGCCGGTATGACCCTGACCTTGAGCAGCATCTTACCCTCACCTAGAATGATGCCACAGTATAAAGACAAAATGATCGATTTTAACAATTGGCTAAAATTTTGGTGTCATTCAAAGGGGATCCAGTGTCTGTCAGCCTGGGATGACATGCTCGACAAGCCACGCTGCTTCGCTAGGGACGGCTTGCACCTGTCACCCATGGGCTTTCGGATATTGGCAAAGGCTCTTGCCACCCCCATAGTGCCTTTTTTAGGCAAGGCTCAAAAGTCAAACCCACCTCCATAGACAGCACAAGGAACAAGAAACTAAGGGTAATGCTGCTAAACGCCAGAAGTCTTAACCTCAAGATGCATGCACTCGAAGCTCTCCTCAGTATGGAGAACATCGATATCTGTCCAGTGACAGAAACCTGGTTCAAG
This sequence comes from Protopterus annectens, assembly GCF_019279795.1. Lineage (NCBI taxonomy): Eukaryota > Metazoa > Chordata > Ceratodontiformes > Protopteridae > Protopterus > Protopterus annectens. The sequence continues at coordinate 1,198,491,250 of NC_056745.1, forward strand.
GTTCCAGAGAGCAACCCAGCACTACCAGGTTATACCTCACATCATGCTTTTCGACCCCAAAACCCGGACTGAACCACAAAAGGAGGGGGAGTTTCCATATTTATCAAGGATATCCACACCTCCAGGTTAGTGGCATTGCACGAAGTATCGGAGACCATCCATGTGCAAATGACAGTGGGCAAGACTGCTTTTCAGTTTATAGCATCCTACAGACCACCCTTTCAAAGTCAGGAATCCCACTCGGCTTTCCTGAAAACATTGGAGAACATGAAGATTCTCCGAACACCATTATATTGGGCGACTTCAACTACCCAAACATAGACTGGGAGCATTACTCAAGCCCCAGCACCTTAGCCCAAAGGTTCCTGGAATTTATAAACTCAAATGCTATGGAACAACTAGTCACCATTCCCACAAGAGGGGAAAACATACTAGACCTGATAATTACCAACATGGGGACTCTATGCTCCATACCAGAAGTATATCCCTCAATGGTAAGATCAGACCATAAATTAATTTCACTGGATATCCACATCCCGACCCCACCCCCAGCCCAGAAAACCACAGTGAAAAACTTCTCAAAAGCGAACTTCACACTTCTCAAAACCGACGTGGAATCCTTCAAGGCCCCAGAGCCAGTGGAAACTACGGCCCAAACTGCAGAATCCTATATAAACGCATTCTACGGACATCTCCAGGAATGCATGGATCATGCTATCCCAAACAAAATCAAGACCCAATCATCCAAAGGCAGGCGTCCAGTCTGGTGGACCCCAGCCATAAATAAACTGTACAACAGAAGGAGGAAGCTACTACATGATAGAGCAAAATCCCTAAAAGGGAAGGCATCTCTGATCAGTACTAGCAAAAATTACGATCCCTCATAAAATCCTCCAAGGCCAGCTTCGAGAGAAAAATTGCACAGGACACTAAAGACAATCATAAGGCTTTTTTCAGTTATGTTAGGAACCTGGGATGCAACTCCCAGACTTGTTCTGAGTTGATTCTAAACGACAAAAAATACACTGAACCCACAGACATCGCCAATATCCTGGCAGACAGGTTCAGTGCAAACCCCCCCCCCCAAAAGAGCAAGTATCTATCCCGGCGGAGTGCAGCCTCCCAAACATCTCTGATGCTCAGGTGAAGGCCGCCCTCTCCAAAGCAAAAAACACTGCTTCCATGGGACCAGATGGTGTCCCGGGTTGTGTCCTAAATGAACTCCAAGAAGAACTAATCCCTCAAGTAAAACTGCTTTACAATCTCAGCCTCACTACAGGATATGTGCCCAAAGAATGGTGTACAGCAACAGTGGTCCCACTCCACAAAGGTGGCGCCTCTGCGGACCCCGGAAACTATCGCCCCATAAGCCTGACTAGCCTAGTATGCAAGGCTATGGAGAGGATCATCATGGAACTCATAAACAAAGACATTGGGGACCTACAGACACTAGATCCTACCCAATTTGGCTTCGTCAAGGGCAGATCCTGCCTTTTGAACCTGGTCGACTTCTTCGAAACAGTCACCAAGGCCATAGATGAAGGGAAGGTAGTCCACACAGCCTATCTTGACCTCGTAAAGGCATTTGACACAATACCCCACTCAGGCATCATAGATAAGCTATCCAGCCTAAATATAAACCCCTATGTCACAAGATGGGTCGCAAACTGGCTCAAAGACAGAACCCACAGAGTCAGAGTTGCTGGGGCCATGTCAGACTCGAAACCGGTCACAAGTGGCATCCCACAAGGTTCTGTCCTGGGACCTCTCTTGTTCAGTATTTACTTTAGTGAGGTACAGGCCAACGTGGGAGGACTATGGCTCACCAAGTTCGCAGATGACTGCAAACTGGGCGCCATAATTGACTCTCCAGCTGACACAAACATCCTTCAAAAAGGTCTCGCAGAGATGGATAATTGGTGCCAAAGCCATGGTCTAAAGCTAAATGCCAAAAAGTGTATAGTCATACCCTTTGGCAAAAACAATGTGCCCACAAATTACCACATAGGTGGTAACCCATTAAGTACAGAGAAAGCAATTAGGAATCTGGGGACCCAAGTTGATAGCAATCTCTCCTTTGACAACCACATTGCCAAAGTGGTTAGAAAAACCTTCTACATAGCCCACCTCATCATGAAAGGATTCACATCTAGATCAAGAGAGGTAATCGTACCCCTTTATTCATCCCTCATCAGGCCCATCATAGAATACAATGCCCCCTTTGGGATGTACCTTACCCAACACCTGCAGCAATTAGAAAGACCCCAAAAGTACCTCACCAGGAGGATCAAGGGACTCAAACAGATGCCATATGCTGCTCGGTTAAAAAAACTCCAGCTCTACTCAGTTGCATACCACCTACTTCGAGGCGATCTATGCCTGACATATAAAGCTATGTCCAACCCAGAATTTGTATTCACACATCAGTCCTTCACCAAGGTTGTAGCCTACAAACGATTCGTTGATGACATCCTAGTGGTTTGGGATGGAACTGCGGATGAATTCAATGAATTTATGCAGCAGTTAGCAACCACCACCAGTTTTTTGAAGTTCACGATAGAAACATCATACGAATCAGTGGACTTTCTTGATGTAACTTTGTTCATTGAAAAAGGCAAACTTATATCAAAGTTACATAGAAAATCATGTTGGAAAAATACAATATTACGATTCGACAGTATGCATCCACGACATATTTTTAATGGTATTGTAAAAAGTCAGTTTAATAGATTATCTAAACTTTGTAAAAATGACACTGATCTAGTGACAGAAGCAAATAAAATGGAAGATATATTTCTCGAAAGAGGTTACAATAAAGCAACTGTGAGACAAATCAGAACACAAACACTAGAAGATATGAATACCAATAGAAATATTATAGCATATAAGCCAACCTATAGTATACCTATTGTAAGTGACTATAGTAATAATAATAAAAACAGAGGAGAAAAAGTCAGGTTTCTAACTACATATTCTAATGATATTCATAATATAAAGAAGATTATCATTAACAACTGGCATGTCCTGACAATTGATGAGCAGACACAAAACATAGTAGGAAAGTTCCCTTTATTTACTTTTAGGAATAATAAAAACTTGAAACGGCTTTTATGTGCCAACTCAGGAGCAGTTAATATTAACACTGACAGATTTTCTGATAAAATAGGCACATTTCCTTGCCATCGTTGTAATTATTGTAAATATATCTCTCAGAATCAAGTTTTTAAACATCCTGCAATAGATGGCTTTTCCTTAACTCCGAAGCTTTATGCCTCATGTGATACCACAGGCCTAATCTATCTAGCAACCTGTACATCATGTTCCAGTTTTTATATTGGGATGACCAAGAGAAAATTAAAAAATAGGATATATAACCACATTTACGAAATCAAGCGTGGAAATGAATTAAATGCTTTAGCCATGCATATCAAACTCTGTCCTGGTCATTCTTTTGAGTTTAAAGTACTGCAAATTGTTAAACAGAACTCAAGAGGAGGAGACTATATGCTATTACTTGAACAAATTGAATTATATTGGATATTTAAACTCAAGGCACATGTTCCACCGGGCCTGAATACTTATATAACACTTAGATCTCACCTTAAATTACGGAGATGAATTAAAACATACCTAGTCCCCCACCAAGTAATGACAGAAACAGTCAGTCAAATAACATCATATATTTCATATAATGCACTGTACATTTGCTCTTGTCTAATTAAGTCCCCCTTCCATATACTATGATAGAAATAGTCAGATATATAATATTTTACATTACACTTACTATATACTTGCCTTTGTCCAGTTAGGAATGCTTTACATTTTTCATTTCTGCATTGATTGACATTTTAGTAATTTATGCATTTTCATATATATTATGATTGTTATCCATATTTATCATGTCTATTTAATATTGACATTTATTTATATACAGCTAGATTTAGGTGCTAGATCTTAGGTTTTAATTTTGAGAAATCTTATGTCACTACACAGCATTGTTTATTAACTTAGGTATGTACATATATATACATAGAAATGTTGAAACATCAAGTGCAATATAGTTTTAAATTTTAAAGAATTTTATATTTCATATTTATTTTACATTTACATTTACTTATTCAATTGTTAAAATATATCCATCCATTTGTCAGTTTAGAAATGAATATTTTTATGGCATTTCCACTTAAAGGAATCCAGAATCACCAATTTTTATTGGTTAATTGATTTATTGCTTAATTAATTTATTGCCTGTGATTCTATTGATGATGATGTTGTTTTATATAAAAGGAATCAACAGTAATGTTTTAACTTATGGTCTGAGGAAGCGTATCTCTTGATACGCGAAAGCGCTTACCCAATAAAGCTGATTTTATACTCTACTTAGCCTGTTCGTGGTGAGTTCCAGGTTTTCTTCTTCTCCAACCCAGAATTAATGGACATGCTCCATCTCAGTAAATCTAAATCCCTTAGAGCCACACGCTCGAGGGACTTGAACCTCAGCACAGAAATAAATAGAACATGCTGGAGGGACAGATTCATAACCCAGAGGCTCCCTTCGCTCTGGAATAGAATTCCAATTCATGTTAGGCAGAGCACCTCACTGACTCTCTTCAAGAAGAATCTTGATGAGTGGATGGGGGATCGTAGGTTTGTCCCGGGGATTACTTCCGTGTCACTATTAGACAGAGGCACAGTAAACTAAACTTTAAAAAGGGCACAGTATACTCAAATCAAGGGGTGGCATAAGCCAAACACAATCGGTCTAGGCTTATAAATGCCCCAGGGCACATAGCCTAGTATGAACCTATGAACCTATGAGACATAAATTCACAAGTGGTGGCAGCTAGGGACTTTAAGCTCTTTTTACCTTCTACCCAAGGTACAGGGTTTGAGCCCGAGTACCTCTAGCCACCAGGTGTATTAAATTGGGGCATTTACACACACACACACACACACACACACACACACACACACACACACACACACACACACACACATGTTCTGAAATACTTCAGATACCCATTCACTAGAAGCAGTCCTTTCTGTTCACCCTGCTCAAGCCATCCCACTTGCAAGTGCAGCTAGAATAAATAAAACATGTTTCCTACTTCTCGAGTGCAGCCAGAATCCTTTCTGTTTACCCTGCTCACATCTCTGCATTACCCAGAACTTCCCGCTCGCAAGTGCAGCCAGAAGATAATAAAAAATGTTTCCTTCCCATTTGCAGATCCATTTGAACAGCCAGCCAGAAATGCGTGCACACATCCATTCAAAACAAACAGTGAATAGTGAGCACGTGAGCCCTTGAGCTCAATTCCTACAGGTTGGTAGCCCCGACACAGCTGACATTATCGTGGTCAGCTCAAAAAGTGAAAAAAAAATTAAAAAAAAAAGCTGGAAAAAATTCAGAAATGAAGGGGTGCCACTTGGGAACCGTGGCACCCCATTACTTGGACCCCAAAACTCATTAAAAACCGAGTAATTCAGTATGGTTGGGAGGTATGACTGCAGTTAAAACTTATCACTAGCTTTATTACTTTATAGAAACACTGGGAGGTGTACAACTGAGGTAGAGAAACAATGTCAGATCTACATCTGTTAGAATGTAAACTGTCAGGTAAACATAATGTAGGTCCAAGTCCCTGAAGTAGCTCTCAGAATGGTTTAACACAGTCCTGGCTCTACTGCACGAATGCAGTTGTGCAAGCCATATTTTACCATTAATGGGTGCTTTCACTTTTCCCCAGTGTTGCATGACTCTGGAGTTAGTGTATGTAAGAAAAGTGTGGGCTGAAGTTTCCCACACCAAGAAGTGCAGAGGGGCTTGGCCCCACTACAATAAAATCTGTTTTAGTAATTTTCCCCAAAATGTTCCACAAGTGTGCATTCAGGGAGTTTGTTTAAGGTGGTATGTTTGCCAGTGTAGTGTAACTTCAGGTTTTCCCAGTGCATCCCAACAACAACAACCAAAAAAGTGCAATAAAAGCAGTACATTTAATATGCATAACTGGTTCGGCAGGGTCAGTTTAAGTGAAAACAAAGAGGTTAATTAACATTGTTAAAAATAAGCATACCCTTGAAACTTCTTCTGCATCTTGGTTTGCTTTATCAACAGTTTTTTCTACCTCTGCAATGGAATCTGTATTATTAGCCATCTTCTGTTTCAGCTGAGAGACATCTTGTTCAAGCTGTGCAACTCTGTACATGGTATTGTTGAGGTTCTGTTCAGCAGTTGTGGTTTTAGATTCAATCTGCATGAGAAATGACTTTATGGTTACTGAAGTATCTTGTTTTTAACTTCATTTGTGTAATCACAAAAAATGAGATGTGACAAAAGACTGGCAACTATTTAATAAGCACAATTCAAATGCAACATGATTTGAAATAATTCAGATGGAATTTCAATGAAAAAATGGTGACAGAAAAAAATATGATATAAATATGAAAGCACCTACTGTAGGTGCTAACATTCAAGTCTACTGTGCAATCATCTACTTAACTGTCATTAAGTTTTCTCCAGAAATGTCCAGGAGGGACCACCTGACTTATACAGCTGTCACTTATAAAACAGGCGACACAAAGACAGTGAAACAGACATGATGTAATAATACATTTTATTGGACCAACATACAGTAGGTTTAGTAATTACTTTCAGGCTAGCACAACAGCTAACAACACAGAACTACACAGTTACAGCTGACATCTGAGAAGGAGTCTATTCTAGTTATATGATAAATGACTGATAATCAGCCCACACACTTGTAAAGGAACAGAGAAAGTACAGTTGTGTACACTTACCATAAATGTAGATGTTCGAGTGTATTCACTGTTGAAGTCATCACACTTGGGTTATCCTGCCAAGGGTAGCCCTCAGTCGGCCCGAATACCAGAGACTTAGTATTTCTGCGTCAGTTGCTGTCGCTTCAGGACTGACGTCAGGTTGACAGGAGTACAGGCAGCCGATGCCATTACATCAGTTTTTCTTGCCCCAAATGTCAGGAGCCCCCAAATAGGGAGCTAAGTTATGGTGGAAAAATCACCACCAGTAAAAAGTAAGTACCAGTAGTCCTGTAAGGAGTGAATAAGAAAAACAGAGAAGGAGAGAGAGAGAAAGAGAGACAAGGGGCCTGGAGGGTGGGAAACCAGGACTGCAACAGTGAATACACTCGAACATCTACATTTATGGTAAGTGTACACAACTGTACTATGTTCTTTGTGTTTCACTGTTGCAGTCATCACACACGGGTTGATTCCCAAAGCTGAAGAATGGGTGGAGGCAGTCAAGAAGAGCTGGGGCTGGCTAGTATACCCTGCAGGACTGCGATTGCAAAGACTGCCCTGGATTTGGAAAAGATAGGCAGGTGGTAATGCTTGGTGAAGGTGTGAACAGAACTCCAACTAGCAGCTCCCAGAATGTCCCTGGTAGGGACTCCTCTGAGAAAGGCTGTAGAGGTTGAAGTTGCCCTAGTGGAATGTGTTCTGACCCCCTGAGGGGGTGGTTTCCTATGGTGTTTGTAACAGAAATAGATGATGTGTGCTATCCATTTAGAGATGGTTTGTTTTGATATGGCCTTGCCCTCTGTCCCTGGTACAAAGCTGAGTAGTAACTGGTCAGATTTCCTGAAGGGCTTAGTCCTATCAAAGTAGAATCTGAGCTGTCTATGCACGTCTAAAGAGTGCAGGATCCTTTCCCCCCTTATTTTGAGGATTAGGGAAAAAGGTAGGCAAATGGATAGATTGGTTGAGAGCCACACTGGACACCACTTTAGGCATAAAAGTAGGGTTAGTTCTGAGGGAGACCCTGCCAGCATGAAAAATAATGAAGGGTTCCACAGCCATAAGTGCTTGTAGCTCTTCTAGCTGAAGTGATGGCCAGAAGCAAGGCTGTTTTCCAAGAAAGGAATTTTAACTCTGCTGATGCTGCAGTCTCAAGGGGGGGGGGGGGTAGCGTGAGCTTTTCCAACATAAAATTAAGGTCCCAAGCAGGGATGGGGGCTCTTCTTGGTGGCCTTAAGTTGTTAGCCCCTCTCAGGAACTGCTTGATGAGAGGGTGAGAGAAGAGAGGTGGCTCAGTGCTGTAATGAGCAGAGATGGCAAAGGCATGGATCTTAATGGAAGAGAAGGATATGCCTCTGTGGAGTAGGTCTTCTAGGTAATCCAGTATGAGAGGTAAGGGGGCTGTGCTGGATCCACTCCTTTAGTCTGGATCCAGGAACAATACCTTTTCCACTTATCAGAATAGGATTTCCTTGTACTGGGTCTTCTGGCTTCACGAATGACATCCAGCACCTGCTTGCTTAGGCTAGCCACTGGAGGAGAAGTCAAGGAATAAGCCAGGCTGCAAGGTTCAGGGTTTGCAATTGTAGATGCAAGACCTGTCCCTCCTGCTGAGTGAGGAGGGTTGGGATCTGAGGTAGGTGCCATGGTGGCACCGGTGATAGACTGCACAGTAGTGGGTATCAGTGTTGGCGTGGCCAGTCTGGGGCAATCCGCATTGTCCTTGGTCTTTCCTGCCTTATCTTGAGTAGTACTCTTGTAAGAAGAGGCAGAGGGGGAAATGCATAGATTGAGAGGTTTGCCCACTGGAAGGATAGGGCATCCACTTTTCAGTCCTTGCTGTGAGGTACCCTGGTGCAGAATTTGCTGAGCTGGTGATTGTAGGTAGTGGCAAAAAGGTTCACCTTCAGGGTACCCCATGTCTGGGTTAGAAGGCTGAAGGTGCTGTGGTCTAATTGCCACTTGTTTGGGTCTAGAAGATTTCTGCTTAAGCTGTCTGCCAGAGAGTTTTGTTTGCCTGGCAGGAATTGAGCTTGCAGGTGAATATGCATAGCTGAGGCCGTGTTCCACAGGGTCATGGCTAGCCTGCAGAGTAGGTTCCCCCCTGCTTGTTGATGTAACACATCACTGTGGTGTTGTCGGTTTTTATTAGAAGGGGCCCCGGTGAGAATAGGGATCTGAAAGACGTCAGCGTGCTGAACAGCTAGCATCTCTTTTTGATTGAAGTGCAGATAAATTTGGTTTGGGTTCCAGTGGCCCTGAATGCAACTGCCATCCAGATGTGCACCCCAAGCATAGTCTGATGCATCTGTGGTTAGGGTCTGGTCGGCATGGGGTTGTGTAAAGGGAAGTCCCTTGTTGTGGTTGCATGCTGCTGACCACCAAAGAAACTCTGTCCTGAGACAAAGTATTATAGTTATGATAGTTTCCAGGTCCTGAGAATGTTGGCACCAAAGACATTTTAAGTACCATTGAAGTTTCCTCATATGCAGTCTGGCATATGGAATTAGTAGAATGTAGGAGGCCATGAACCCTAGAGCCTGCAGAATTTTCCTTGCAGATAGCTGGGTTCTGGTGGCCATTTGAGTGAAGTAGCCTGTCAGATAGGCTTGTTTTTCTGGAGTAAGGAATGCCATCTGGGATGCTGTGTTCAAGCTTACTCCCAGGAATACAATTTTTTGACTGGGGACTAGTTTTGATTTATTTTCATTGATAGTGTACCCCAGGGAGGTTAGAAGGTCCTTTACAAGTGTCAGGTGCTGCAACAGCTTTTCCTGACTGCCTGCCTGAATCAGGCAATGATCCAAGTAAGGGTATATTTGAATTTTTCTCTGTCTGCAATAGGCAATGGCTGGAGCCAGGCATTTTGTGAAAACTCTGGGAGCAGTGGATAAGCCAAAGGGAAGTGCAGAGAACTGATAATGCATAGATCCTACCCTGAAATGAAGACATTTCCTGCGGGAGTCCCTGATAGGGATGTACAGATAGGCTTCCTTTAGGTCTAGGGTGGCTAACCATGCATCTTTAGACAGCATAGGGAGAAGCTGCTGTAGGGTGAGCATTTTGAATTTTGGTACCACCAGGAAGGTGTTTAGAATGGATAGATCTAAGACTGGGCACCAGGTGCTCTCTTTTCTGGGTACCAGGAAAAGTCTGGAATAAAAACCTTGGCCTATCTGTTCTGCAGAAACAGGCTGAATTGCCCTTATGGAGAGCAGGGTCTGAACCTGGTTTTGTGCCTCTGCCCACTGGTTTGGTGGAAGGTCTGGGAACCCTTTTGGGGTTGACAGCGTGTGGAAATAAAATTTGTACCCCTGGGATACTATGTTAAAGACCCATCGATCACTGGTGATGGAGGTCCAGTTTTTTGTATGGTGGGTAAGTTTTCCTCCTAGGGGCACCAGCAATTGGGCAGAGGTGAGGAGTGGAGTTGAGAAGTCATTGTGAATTCTTTCCGTAAGGGGGTGGCTTAGCACTCCCTGTTTTAGAAGTGGAGGCACTCCACTGATTAGATCTCTGCATACCCTGAGACTGTAACCTAGGGTGTCTGTTTTCCCTGGGTCTAGATTGAGATGGCCTTGAGGGGGCTTGAAAGGACCAATGTTTCGATGGGCAATGTCTACTGAATATTGGAGGCTGCACTTGCAAAAAATCTTTGACTGTCAGCATAGACTTAGCCTTTTCTTCCATCTTTTTTAAAACCTCTTCTGCTTTGGTGCCAAACAGATTGTCCTTGTTCAAAGGAGCGTCCAGTAATTTTGATTTGACATAATCTGGCAAGGTCTGCTCCTTAAGCCAAGCATGCCTTCTAAGTGTAGAACCTGTGACTGCTGCCCTGCAAGATGCTTCTAGGGCATCAAACCCACATTGCAGGATATGCTTGCTGACTTGGCTCGCAGAATGCATAAGCTCCTGTAATTCTTTATTTTCTGCATGTAATTCTTTATTTTCTGCACAGTCAGGAAAGGTAGATAATTTTTGCTTAATAAGTTCCATAGTATGTTGCTGGTATTTCATCATGTGGAACTGACAATTCAATGCTCTAATGGTGAGAGTTGCAGAGGTGCATACTTTTTTACCCCATCTGTCTAAAGCTCGGGAATGGTGGGATTCCTAGCTGTAGTTGCTTTTATTCCTTTGGGTCCTTAGGAGATGATCTCTGGGTCAGCAGTAGGATTTTTGAAAAGAAATTTGTTAGAGTCAGGGATTCTATAGTACCTGTCTGGTTTCCTTGGAGCAGGGGGTAAAGTATCAGGAGTTAGACTGGATTCCATAAAGACATCATCCACAACATCCAGAACAGGAGGGATAGCTAAGGGTCTGTGCTGTGGTAAATCTAAAAATTCCCTGAGTCTCTTTTTGGACTGAGGATAATCCTGGCATTCCCAGTGGAAATGCTCTCTCTAAGTATGTAGAGTTTCACCAAAAGAAAAATCCACTGGAGGGGAAGCAGAAGGAATGAATTCCTTTGCATCTGAATCCTCATAGGCAGTTAAGGGCATGTCTTCATATTCAGAAACCTCAGAGTCATCGGACTCTTGGTCAGTTAAAGCTGCTGGAGACAAGTCTCTTTTTCTTTTAGCAGGGGAAGGCTGGCTTCCCCTAATCAGCATGATCAGGTCTTCTGCCATTTTAAGCATTTGAGATTGTGGCAAGGAAGCAGGCGCTTGAGTTTGGGTTGTCGTTTGTTTAGGTGTAGCTCGTGCTCTTGGCCTTAGAAACTCTGTAGTTTTAGAAAGAACTGAAGACACGAAAGAAGTCGTCGGCTTGTGTTGAATATCGGTAATGCGAAGAACTTTCTCAGAAGTCGTACCTGCACAGCGGCTCCGGACCCATCCAAGGTAGAGGCATCCGCAGGTTCCATAGTCAAAGAAGAGTCTCGCGGCATACTGGACCCTGAACGGGTCTTGGTAGCGGTCTGCTAATCCATCGAAGTGGGCATCAGGGGCTACAAAAGCGCCTCACTGAGTACCGGTGAAATGGCGACTAGCTTAACGAAAGCGTCGTTGGCAGTTTTGGACATGTGCAGTCTGTCTCTGTCTTTATCAGTACGTTTTTTCGGAAGATCGGTAGTTGGATGGCTTACTGAATCCATTTTGGAATACAGAGATGGAGAAAGAAAATATTTAGCTACAATAAGGGCCCGATGATGAATAGTTCGGGCGTTGAACAAAGCACAAAACCGACAGTGAAGTACATCGTGGTCTGGGCCTAAACAGGTGATGCAGTAAGAATGGAAATCTCGGTGTGGTATTTGCTTTCCACAGGCAAGACAATTGTTAACTTTTTCTGACAATGGTTAGAGCAAGAAAAAAGGATCCCCAATGGGATACTTGGCTTTAGAAGACTACAGGAAGATTCAATTTTGGAAACGAAAACTCAGGTAGTGGCCGACCAGCACTCATATGAACTGCTTCTGCTTCGGGCTCCTCGGCAAAAAAGACTGGTGTAATGGCGTCATCTGACTGTTTTTATACCCCTGATGACCTAAGTCCTGAAGTGACAGCAGCCGATGCAGAAATACTAAGTCTCTGGTATTCGGGCCGACTGAGGGCTACCCCTGGCAGGATAACCCAAGTGTGATGACTGCAAAGGTAAAACATGAAGAACATCTGTATTATTTCACCTTGTTGAAATTTAAGACCCACATACGGTCTCACACACACAGTCTTCTTTCTCTCTCTCTCTGTCTCTCACACACATGCATACATGCACACACACACACACACACACACACACACACACACACATACACACACATACACACACACACACACACACACACACACACACACACACACACACACACACACACACACAGTCTGAGGTATAGTTGTGATACTATGCATCCGAACTGCAGACGTTTTTTCCACACTGGTACTTTTCAACTGTCTTTTCTTAGCCAATAAGAAAGAAGTGATATACTTTCCTTTCTAGGCACAACTGAATATTTAAGCATTGTAACTAACATCATTTACTTAATAACTCATGATGAAGGCCTCATGCTAGCCTGAAAACTCGGGTAACTGCAAAACCTGTGTTCGTCCAATAAAAAGGTATTAGGTCACATCTGTGTTCGAGCATCTTTGTAGTATACACTGGTGGACCCACATGACATTTCATAATTTCTATAAATGAGGTGATCAAATGCAACTTTTCTTTTTCTGATCAATATGGAAACCCTGCTTAGCCTCTCAAAAATACAACGTGATTACTTGTGCATATTAACTTCCTTTGAAACGTTGGTAGGAAAATGTCATATAAGAGAATATAAAGCAATCACAGATCAAGGCAGAAAGAAAAAGTTGGCTGTAGTATGACATTTCCACTGAAAGCTGGCCTGATCAATGCCAGTCTTTCCTCTGAAGGACATGAACCAGCAATGATAGGAAGGGCAAGGGGCTGGTATCAGACAGACACCTACAGAGATGCAGAGGATAAAATTTAAAAGAGGGCTAGGGAATGTGGATACTCCTGACAGAATACATACTATACCAGTGGCTGTACTGCCTTCCTCTCTCTTGGTCAAAGAAATTATATACTCAAGACTTTGGAGGGAGTTGGGGAAAAACATCAGAATATAAGGAACAAAGGTGGCAGCTGCTACTGAATGCAACTCAACCTCCTGGCATTAATGATGCCATCCCTACTGCCAGTGTTTTGAAGCTGAGGATAACAAGGTTATAACATGTAGCTAGCCAGTGCATGCATGCTTAATATGATTTTATAGCCACATTACCTTAAAGGGGACTGATCTTGTCTGATTATGGAAGATAAGCAGGGTTGTACCTGGGTACTATTTGGATGACAGATCATCTGGGAATTCCAGGTTATTATATAGTTGCAAGAAATTTTGTTTACATACATATACTTTCTCATTACTATATAATCTTTAATTATTATACTTCAGTCTTATATCATTTATAGGACTTTTTTACATCTATTTATTTATTTTTCACCACTACTTATGCTTACATGCGAGCAGGTATGCACATATTCTGTTAGAAGTCTTTTTTAAGTTCATACTTGCCTTCAAGGAAGAGGGGTCAACTGTTCACACTAAAGGGGACGGTGTATTTAATGAATGGTGCTTGGATTTGTACACACTAAAGGGGACGGTGTATTTAATGAATGGTGCTTGGATTTGTACACACTAAAGGGGACGGTGTATTTAATGAATGGTGCTTGGATTTGTACACACTAAAGGGGACGGTGTATTTAATGAATGGTGCTTGGATTTGTACACACTAAAGGGGACGGTGTATTTAATGAATGGTGCTTGGATTTGTACACACTAAAGGGGACGGTGTATTTAATGAACGGTCTGATAAGGAAAGAGAACAGCAGTAGATCTTAAAGCTACTCCATTGGAAATAAACTGGGACAGACAAGAGGACTTCCTGGTGGAAACATGATGACTGAATGAGAGACAGAGTTGTCCACATAAGTACTCAGGTCTGTTATGACAATATCTATTTGAAGAAGAGCTTCACACTTTTTAAACACTTTTATTAACTACACACACACTGAACAATGACATGGGCACACATTCAGGCACTGAAAAGAAACAAAATACCATTTAACATTCTTCATTAACTTCATGCATTATACATACGTCTTCCTTTTTAACAATTATCATTCACTCCAACATTACATGAATTGCTTAACTCCTGCTTTTCTTAAGTTTCACTCCTTCTCCTGAATATTACTTTATATGTATTGTTCTCACAAATCCTGGCTGTCTTAACTCTCCACTAATAAACAGCCCCACAAATACCAGAACCAGGAATCTAAACTTTCATCAGTAAATAAATAATACATGGGGATGAGAGGTTCATTACACCTTCCCCACCTCTGGAATAGCCCCACACTATAAATCAAGCAGTGTATTACATTAACTTCCTTCAAAAGGGAACTGGAGGACTGGATGAGTATTCACAAATTCACCCCTGGCTTGACTGGCCAAAGCCTCCTTGAAAAAGGAGGTGCAGTCTACGAGCGAGTTTTGACAAGATAAATGGTCACAATACTCAGTTGTCTTGTACTTCCTAAAATTCCTAAGATAAGGTAATGTCTGAGTGTGTGCTGTGCGTGATGTGGTGTTGCTGATGCTTACTGACAGTGAGCTGAATCGAGAGGTTTACCTCAATATTTCTTAAATATTTGCGCTCCCTCAGGTTGTACTATTAACTGGAAGAAGCATAGAACAGTAACTAAGCATACGGCAGTTGCTACACTGATTTAAATCACTTAATTCAATCAGACTGGTCACAAGTGGGGAGGGGGGGCTGACTGTTGAGTTATGCTTCAGAAAATGAAGGAACGCAGACGGTAGTAGTACTCAGAGGTTGAAGGGAAACTACTACAGAAGACCCTGAAAATCTACGGACAACTTACTTAGGCTGATACTCTGAAGTTAGGTTAGATGGCTAATCAAACAGTGTAAAGACAGAATTAGGTTTGCCAAGAATGATTAATAGTGGTGATTCACCTACTAACATTGCTAGTCTCAACATACTCACCACTAAGAATCAATGTCCCTCTGCCTCTTCTCTCACTAGCAGCAAAGCAGTAGAATTAATTCAAAGTTGACTTCTGTCAAGCAGGTGACAGGATGTTTGGTGATCAGTAGTCTCATTCTAAACACTGAATGGGTCTGTCAGCTTGCTGTAGGCTTCTCCTGGTAGATGCCTTGAATAGCACACACAACAGCTCAGTACAAAACAGCTAAGCTACACAACTGTCCAAAACTAGACCAGTCAGGGAAGTCCCATAAAAAGTGTCAAATCAGAGGCCTGAACTAATGCCCCCATGCCACTTCTCTTACCAGGAGCACAACAGTAGCATTAATCCCAAGATGGCTTCTTGAAAAGCAGTTTTTAGGCCTTTTGGAGATTGTTAGTCTCTAGGAAGGCTAGAAAATAATGCTCCTGTAATCATACTCTCATCAGGGGTAAAAAAAAACAATCACTAATACCCAGCTGATTTCTGAAAAGTGGTTTCTAAGCTACCAGTGATTGGCAGTCTTGCTCAGATGACTCTGATTTTAAAAGTAGAATGGAAGAAAATAAATTATAGGTATTGCAACATGCACCAAACAGTAGCAAGATATGAAAGACAGGACAACTGAAGTCTTCTTAACAGTCTAAAAAACATGAATGCTACAATTATGCTCTGAATATATGTTGACAAAATGTTGGTTGAAAGATTAATTAAAACGTTTAAGGAAAAAGATGTTGGGGAAGGGACATATGCCCTAGGCCCTGGAATCAGGCCTACAAGGAAAGGAGTAAGAGGCTCTGTAATTTAACTTTTTCCCACACAGTATTTAAAAAAAAAAGATACTTCCAGGTCAGGACCCATAGTCTCCTGCATAAAAATAGTAGGCATACCTAAAATTAGAGAGTGGTCTCTAGTACTACGGGCCTCAGTTGTCCTTCTTCAGAAATTCTGAAATAATCATTCATCTGTGATCCAGCAAGCAAATCTGTTGAGGCCTGCAAAGATTTTCATACTGTTATCCAGCTGTCAGCCTCCAAAGGGCCATAAATAGCTGGGACTATAAAGGAAGGACATGCTGGGACAGCCAGGTGCTGATAAGGAAGCACCTTTCCAGGCTCAAGCTTTTAGGTCCTCATGGGAATCATCGGGTCTCTAAGATCTCAAACTCTGCCTGCATATTTCGTAATTGATTTCGTGGGTACATACGTTTTATGTTGGTACAAAAGAATGGTTATTCATAAAATTAATAGATGTCCTTTGCTCAGAAGGAGATATGGACACCTCTTGGAAAAAGCCAGAAGCTTTTTATGCCCTAAGGAGGCCTTGAGGTTTTGAAGCTTATACAGTAGTATTTTCTGTTAAACAAAGCACATGGTTCACTTTAGTCATTGGAAGGTTCTCACAAGAGAGAATAAATGGAGAAGGTGAACATCCTTTGGTGGTGTCTGCTGGTCCATGACATGCTTTTTGGCAATCTTTTCCAGGAACACCAGTGGCCTTGAAAAGGTCTGCAAAACCACAGGCAAAAAAGATCACCTCATTCCATAGGTTCAATGGTTCATAGGAGATTACTAGGCTAGTGGCCCTAGAGCCTTTATAAGCCTAGCATTCCTTCTCCAAAACACTTTTCTGCATGCATAGTTCCCAAAACTTTCATTTTTTTCTATGTAATTTACTTCTACACGTTTCTAAAGATCCCACTTCCTGTTCTTTCATCTCTGCTATAGTATTTACTACATTAAGTATAGTTAGTTTTGATTATGATATCCATTTTCTAATAAATGCTTTTTTGGCAGCCACCAGAATTAAACCTAACAAGGCCTTACAATGTCTAGGCAATTCATATCCTGTATGACAGATCAAAAAAATAATTTCTTTAGTTACATTCATTTGTTCATTTGCTTACCCAGTAATGCCGACAGAGTGCTTTGTAAGGAATTTTTAAAGTCTGCCAACTCATTACACTTCCAAAACATACATTCCTAGTTACTTCTTTCATCCCCATTGCACCTCTAACATTCGCCATCTACCTGTGGAAAATTTCTTTGGAGTCTGCTTGGGGTACAAAAGTGTCTATGCAAACACCCTAAATCTAGATTTTGTTGCATATGTGGGAGTGATACATATGTCCTCAAATTGTTTGTGAATTGCACATTTAATTTGTCTTCTCAATCTTTTCTGAGCCCTTCTGATTGATTCTTATAGTTATCATGCAATATTTTATATGCCCTATGAATTATTCTTTTTTTAACAGCAGCTTCTGCTCTAGATTCAGTTAAAAAAAATCCATCATTGTAGGTTTTTCATTAAGGATTACTGGGTCTATATTAAATCAGCGAACGCTTAAAAAAGTGAATGCTGATTTATTGACCCCATGTAAGTGAAAGCTTACAATCCCGAATACTTAAAACAGCGATTTTTTCCCAGGGGAAAAAAAAAACTGCTGTTCCAAAAAAGAAAAAGAAAAAACTTTAAAACATTACATAAACTGTGGGGCTTTGCCCCACCCACCCCCCCCGGACGTGGAGGACTGTGCCTCCCAAACCCCCATACTTAAATATACCAACTCCAAGATCACACTACAGTGATGAAAACAGCAAAATAACGAAGGCAGCCAAGCGATTTCTTTCCCAGGGAAAGAATTCGCTTAGATGCCGTTTTGTTATTTTGCTGTTTCGTGCTTTCAAGTTTGATCAAGATGCATTCAAAAGAATGCATCTTCGATCATATAACAGGGAAATGGATTACCCTATCCCTTTCTCTTTGTCTACACTCTTGATATCTGTCCCCGATAGGTAAGACAATCACTAACATGCAAACCAAATGTCGTTTTGACCTTTTCCCATTCCTTTACCTTTCCTTCTCTGGTTATTTATTCCTAATACCTTAGTTCCTTTTCCATATTCCTCCAGTAAATTCCAGACACTCTTGTCTACTCTCAGTACCCCTAATTGCAGTCATCCCTATTGCCAGAATCTGTTTTCTCCATTCCCATGTTGGCTTAGTTTTTACTATACTTTCTGCTACTTTATGAATATAATACTCTCTATGGCTGTTGTTATTCTCCCCAAGGATTTGCATCCAAAATCCCACTCTCTCTCTATTTCTTGAACTTCCCTCTTGCTTCATTATTATTCCTTTCCAATTTAAATTATAACATTCTGCTTGTGTTATGTATAACAGTCTTAACTGTATAGCTCTAAATATCTCTTCAAATCAGGTAATCCTAAGCTTCCTTGTTCTGTTGGGAATATCTACTTATAGAGAAAAAACAGTAGCCAGCAACTGTGAGCTGTATGAACTAATATAATTAGTTACAAAATGAAAAACCACAAAAATAGCAGACCGGTTTCGGCTATGGTGTTAACCTAGCCTTCATCAGTGTAAATATTCACAACATTTTGAGGTTCTTTATATACATTGACATAATTAGTCACAAACTTTCATTGGTGAGCTCATGAATATTCATCAGTATACAAAGTCATAATTATTCATTAAGACCAGGCTGGAAAAGTCCACCTAATTTTACAATCCATTTCTTTTCTTTTGTATTCAGTTTACTGTGCCACCCAGATTTGTTAGATATCTCCAATTATTTTATCTATGATGGTAAAATGAAATCTGGCTGTGGTATGTTTAAGAGTGTGTTTATACAAAGCATTGCTCATCCGTTTGCATTTTACGTCACTTAGATGTTCTGAAATACGTAACTTTAGAGGCCTGGATGTTTGTCCTATATAAAATGCATGACAACTGCAAGAGGCCATATAAATGATCCAATCCGTGCTGCAATTTGCAAAAACCTGATGTCATATATCATACTGCTATTACTACTGGAGAAATGTTTTGTTTTAAGCACATCTTTACAATGGCTGCAATGACCACATGGCATGCAACCCACCAATTATTCTCCAGAAATAAGGGTTTGAGTAATATTTGGTTTATTGGAATCATGGTGATGTTTGTAATGACTAAAACGAGATCCAAGATTTTTCCCCTTTCTAAATGAAAACAAACAAGTTTCAGATAAATACTGTGACAAAACATTATCTGCTAGAAGAATGTTCCAATGTCGCCTGATGGCATCAGTGACTCTGTTTGTATTTCTACCATATGTAGTAATAAATCGTAAATTATTTTTATTTATACTTGAGAAGGTCTTCTCTATCCAGATTTGTAGCATGATTACTTGCTGTGTGTACATAACCCATCCTGTAGCCCCTTTCTTCAAACCTGTTCAACAAATCCTTACTGAAATCCTTGAAAGTATTTTCCTCTGAACAAATACGTCTTATCCTAATGAATTGAGACTTGGGGATATTTTTTGTAATATGTGCTGGATGAAAGCTGGATGCGTGGAGTAAGGTGTTATATTCTGGATATTTTCTGAATACTTCTGTATAAAGGGTATTATCCTTATTCCTAATTACCAGCACATCCAAATATGTGATCTTGTGCTGGTCATAATTGATGGTAAAATGTAAACCCCATTTGTTCTCATTGAGGTATTCAACAAATTCCATCAAGTATTCTGCATCAGACCTCCACACCATCCAGCAATCATCCAGATATCTATGCCAAATATCAATTTCCATTAGATATATGTTGTGTGTAACATCATAGATAATTTGTTCTTCTATGTATGCCATATATAGATCTGCATATATGGGGGCAAATGATGCGCCCATTGCAGTACCCCGTATTTGAAGATAACATTGTTTTCCATAGAACACATTTTTGGTGTGAACATGTTCAGTTAAACATATAAGAAACGTGTTGAAACCAGGTTTGTATAATTCTGATTTATACAGCCAATATTCTATAGCATCAAGCCCTGCCCAATGTGGTATGTTAGTATATAATGCACTAACATCCAAGGTGCATAACAACCAATGATCTTCAATTTGCATCTCACTTATAATGCCTAAAAATTCTGTGGTATCCTGAATTCTAGATCTTACTCATCTCAATAGTGGTTTGAGATGTTTGGTTAGAAACTCAGAAAGTGGTTCAGTGAGAGAAACATTCCCTGCCACAATCGGCCTACCTGGGGGATGCAAATGGTCTTTATGAATTTTGGGCAGAAAATAGATATATTGGCTATTAGGATCAGATATAGTAAGATTACTTTTTGTATTCGGAGTGATGATGTCATTTTCAACTGCCGAATCCAAAAATGTATCTATTTGTTGTTTAAACATAAGTGTTGGATCAAGAGGCATTTTAGTATAATATCTGGCATCTTCCAACTGTCTGTGCGCCTCAGCATCATATTGGGTCCAATTCATAACTACCACAGCACCACCTTTGTCTGCAGAAATAATAACCAGATTTTTATTACTAATAAGTTCCTGTAAAGCTGACATGTCTGTCTTTGAGAGATTATTAGATTTAGGGTGTGTCATACCCAAAGTAAAGTGTAGATCTTTGAGAACACTATTTTGGAAGAGACTCACACAAGGATGCAAGGGTGGGGCTAGCAACTGTGAGCTGTATGAACTAATATAATTAGTTACAAAATGAAAAACCACAAAAATAACAGACCGGTTTTGGCTATGGTGTTAACCTAGCCTTCATCAGTGTAAATATTCACAACATTTTGAGGTTCTTTATATACACTGACATAATTAGTCAGAAACTTTCATTGGTGAGCTCATGAATATTCATCAGTATACAAAGTCATAAATATTCATTAAGACCAGGCTGGAAAAGTCCACCTAATTTTACAATCCATTTCTTCTCTTTTGTATTCAGTTTGCTGTGCCAACCAGATTTGTTAGATCTAGCTCCAATTATTTTATCTATGATGGTAAAATGAAATCTGGCTGTGGCATGTTTAAGAGTGTGTTTACACAAAGCATTGCTCATCCGTTTGCATTTTACGTCACTTAGATGTTCTGAAATACGTAACTTTAGAGGCCTGGATGTTTGTCCTATATAAAATGCATGACAACTGCAAGAGGCCATATAAATGATCCAATCCGTGCTGCAATTTGCAAAAACCTGATGTCATATATCATACTGCTATTACTACTGGAGAAATGTTTTGTTTTAAGCACATCTTTACAATGGCTGCAATGACCACATGGCATGCAGCCCACCAATTGCTCTCCAGAAATAAGGGTTTAAGTCATATTCGGTTTATTGGAATCATGGTGATGTTTGTAATGACTAAAATGAGATCCAAGATTTTTCCCCTTTCTAAATGAAAACAAACAAATTTCGGATAAATAATGTGACAAAACATTATCCGCTAGAAGAATGTTCCAATGTCGCCTGATGGCATCAGTGACTCTGTTTGTATTTCTACCATATGTAGTAATAAATCGTAAATTGTTATTTTTATTATGTGATTTTTGTTTATACTTGAGAAGGTCTTCTCTATCCAGGTTTGCAGCATGATTACTTGCTGTGTGTACATATACTGATTTATCAGGGGGGGATTCCTCTTCTGGTACAGATCTGGACATACAGCAAACCTCAGATTCCCCCAACCCCAAACGTAATAACAGTGTGGCCCCTTTAGGCCTTACAAGAGGGGAGGCAGGAAACATCGAAAAAATAAGAAGTTTGGAGGGTCTAATGGAACTGTTGACAAACAAATAAACAAACATGCTAGAACAAATGTACTAAATATTTCTGATGTAACATTATTTGACTCACAAACTGCTTTGTTAAATAAAGGTCTTTCTTTTATACCCGTTTTTTTTTGTTCCTGAAGATACATTTGCACATGATGTAACAGCATTTTGTAGATTGTTAAATTTAAAATTGTATTTTCATGATACAAAACAGGAAGATGTTGCTGTTGACAATTTCAAATACCACAAATCCACCTTTGCCCCACCCATGCATCCTTGTGTGAGTCTCTTCCAAAATAGTGTTCTCAAAGATCTACACTTAAATTTGGGTATGAGTCACCCTAAATCTAATAGTCTCTCAAAGACAGACATGTCAACTTTACAGGAACTTATTAATAATAAAAATCTGGTTATTATTTCTGCAGACAAAGGTGGTGCTGTGGTAGTTATGAATTGGACCCAACCTTAGGTAATCTGAGGGCCTCATTAAAAAAAAAAGTTTTATCTGAAGGCTGCATCTATAATAACACATACAGTACATATATTGAAATTGCTTGGACAGTCTTATGGCGTTAGTTAAGCTTAACAAGCACTTCAAAAATTTCATAAGAAAGAAAAGTCATGGTGCTTATAAAAGATTTTTATTGAAACAGTAGACAAAATGCAGTAATTTTTAAATAACAAATGTCTTTCCATTAAGGGCCAGTTTTCTAGCTGTAGTAAAATATTAAACCTGCTGGCATTTAACCCTTATAACTCAGTTGTTAGCAGTGTCAGTGTTTCCTTCTGCATACTCACTCTTCTTGGCAGCATCTGGCTCAGTGCTTAAGAAATTCTTCACATGCCTGAACCACTGGAACTCGTTAGGTTCAAATGCACAAAAAACGAGTCCTTTTTAGAAATTGAATGTCTGTCCTGGAGTGCTTATCACACCTTTGTTTGAAGTTATGACCAAATCCTGTCTGCACTTGTGACGAGCATAACCTCTCAACTTCTTCACTTTAGTGAGAGCTCTGCGGTAGTTCGGCTTCATTTACTAAAGCAGATATATCAATGTCATGCTTGTAGTTGCCAATCGCAGTAAAGTTGCAAGAGAATTATCTGTCAATGAACATCTGTACTTTGATTTAATGAATTTCAGTGTTGAAATAATGCTTTTGCAAAGATATGTACTCCTGAGCATTGAGCACATCTTGAATCCAAACTTCATCAATTTCGGGTACCTCTCTATCGGTAGTAATTTTAAAAACCGTTCTCCTTTTTCACTTCTGTTAGTATAAAAAGGGTCTGATTGCAAATTACACAATTCCAGCTGAAGGTCAGATCTTATATTTTCAGTGGTGACAGTCATGGGTCAGTAAAAATGAAAATATCTTCTTCAATCTCCTTAAAATCACCAAATCGATTCTCAAAATCTTCAATGATCATGTCAATATACTTCACATGAGCTGAAAATGATATTTCCTCAAAATTCTTCATTTCTTCAAAATGTTCTTTGCAATTTGGAGAAAATAAAAATATTATTAGCCAATGTTGATTTAAAAAGCTTCAATTTACTTTTAAAGCCATTCAAATGATCATATAAGTTGGCAATATTATATTGTTTGCCCTGCAGTTTTAAGTTCAGCTCATTCAAATGGTTGGTCATATCTGTTATAAATGCAAGATCTGATAAAAATATGGGAT